>NC_067401.1:292952072-293132072 GCF_016432865.1 Antechinus flavipes | reverse complement strand
AGTGAAAGGACCAGAACCAGAAGATTATTATACACTTCAACAATAATACTATATGAGGATCAATTCTGATGGAAGTGGCTCTCTTCAACAATGAGAGGATCCAATTCAATTCCAATTGATCAGTGATGAACAGAATTAGCTACACCCAGTGAAAGAACACTGGGAAATGAGTGTGGACCACAATATAGCATTCTCACTCTTTCTGTTGTTGTTTGCTTGCATTTTTGTTTTTTTCCTCAGGTTATTTTTACCTTCTTTCTAAATATGATTTTTCTTGGGCAACAAGATAATTATATAAATATGTATACATATATTATATTTAACATATACTTTAACATGTTTAACATGTATGGGACTGCCTGCCATCTAGGGGAGGGAGTAGAGGGAAGGAGTGGAAAAGTTGGAATGGAAGTTTTTGCAAGGGTCAGTTTTGAAAAATTACCCATGCATATGTTTTGTCAATAAAAAGCTATAATAAAAAGTGTATTTTCTTCTAAGACACAGAAAGTATAGAGGGACAAAGAATAAAAGTTCAAATCTTGCTTTTCTGACAAAAAAAAAAACAACAACAACAACAACAAAGTGCTACCAGGAGCCCCCTAGGAGTTCCAGAGACTCCTTCATGGGATCCTTAAAGTCAAAACTATTTCCATAATGATATTAAGATGTTTTAATTTTGAATACCATAAATATCAATAGATATATAACCCAGATAAACAAACTAAACATCTTCAAGAAAATTCTGAATAATTTTTGATAGTGTGAAAGGATCCTGAGGTGAAAAAGACTGAGAATTATTGATTTAGAAGAAGGGTTAAGTTCTAAGACCTAAGGACTAAGGAAGATCTAAGGACTTAGGAATTATTTGTTTTTTAAAAGCTATAAACAACCAACTAAGTAATAATACTTAAACTCCATGCATGTGTAATTTCTATCCTAAAATTCCTTCTCATTGTCATAAAGTTTAGTAGAATATATTCAATGCAACTGGCTTGTTTCGGACTCCAGTAACAGGCTAGGAGAAAGAGGTCTTGCAAAGGAGGCAGTTAGAAAGACCAAGATCTAGGAAAATAATATTTGATACAATATTTGTTCCTCTATTTGCCATTGAGTAGAAGCAACAAAGAGTAAACCTGAGATTCACCACTCACAGGCAGAGCTAGGCATTTTCACAGTCTAGTTCTAAAATGTCAGCAATAGTTATGCTATTTGGTTCCCAACTGATGCCTTCGCCCTAGTTCCTAAATCTTTTCTTATATTACCAATAGACTGATATTTCCCAAATTGAACTGTGACTTGCATTGGGCAATATATCCAGTTTTGCTCATTGGTTATCTCATGATAGAACTGTCAAGGAAGTAAATATGAGCCTAAGACCAAACAGGGTTCCATCACTTCCAAGTACTACTTATCACCACAGAACACAGATTGGGCCGTTTCTTTCAGATTGATATTTTTAAGCTGTGGGTCAGAAGTCAAGTTGTCAAAACCTCATCAAGAAAATCTATGCTTGCATTTCCAAGAGTGAGAGAATTATTTTTGCTCTGAAAGAAATGCCTGAGGGATTTTTATCCTTTCATTGCTCCGGTAGGAACCATTTTTGAGTTCTAAAGAAATGGGAAAAAGAAGTTGACTTATTTCATGATTCAGATTGTGAGAGACAAAACATTTCCCTTCAGATTCATTAACACTGATGGGGTACCCTGAAGATTGGAAGAATGACCAGTGACTCATTTTTTCCCTAAGGGGAAAGAGTCTGGACCAGTGACTTAATTGATATGGGAACCTGCTGACTGGCAAAAAGTCCCACTATTAATAAAGATGAGTACCTTTCCTACAATATACACTAATAGAT
The DNA here is from genome assembly GCF_016432865.1 of Antechinus flavipes. Classification (NCBI taxonomy): domain Eukaryota; kingdom Metazoa; phylum Chordata; class Mammalia; order Dasyuromorphia; family Dasyuridae; genus Antechinus; species Antechinus flavipes. The sequence goes on along the minus strand of NC_067401.1, from coordinate 293,130,217 downwards.
ACCTAGATCACTGAGAGGTTAAAATGACTTGCCCAGAGTCACATAGCAGGTATATGTCAGTCAGGATTTGAAACCATGTGTCCCTGTTCCAAGTTCAGTTCTTAATTCATTTTGACATACTGCCTCAATATTATTTCTGACAGTCCTAAAACTGTCATTTCCAAAAGACATTTTTTCCAAATTGCATGATGATATTTATACAAATAAGTAGTAAAATACATTTCCAAACAGAATATTTAATAAAGAGAAGCCTGTAATTATTTTTATTGGTACTTTTCACTTGAGAAATAGCTTGGTTTAGTGAATACTGGATTGACCATGGAGTTGTAAAGGCCTGAGTTTAAGTCCTCTCTCTAATAAATGTGGGGTTTTTTTCACGAATTTAAGAATACTAAAAATTTTATATTGTCAAGGCCACATAGGAAAGAATAGTGCAACTAATCATAAATAATATTCTAAAACTTTCTGTCTTCATCGAAGTTTTGAGAATTTTTCTATAGAGGTAAGCTATTAAGCTTATGCATGTTATAACCAAGTAATATTATTTGTAGTAATGTATAGCAAGTATATGCTTTGTCATAATTAGAAGGGAGGGTAGATATTGCTTTATACCATCAATCGTCTTCACCCTTTGGTTGATATAGTAATAGAACATAGTCACAAATGATGAAGTTTTAATATATAAACAAGAAGTATCAATGCCCTGATCCCTTTATGTGGTATGAATCCCTCCTTTATTGAGTCAAGAAGGAAACAAGTCTAAGAAAACAGATCGGCCATTTCTCTAGGGGCAAAATCTTTTAAAGAGCTCAAAACAGTTATGAGCAGTTGTGGAGACAAGATGCTGCATGATGAGAAATTTCTCTCTTGTTTCCCTCTATCATTTATAGTGTCTAGCAACAGAGTGAGAAATACCCATCCAACGGTTTGAAGAGTTAGAGATATTGCAAGCTGGGAGCTGCCTGTTCAGGAGGCTCTAATATGTGGAGGGAAAAAAATTCCTTTCTCTAATATCTCCCCCTCCTACCAAACACACACACACACACACACAAACACACACAAACACACACACACACACGTGATACATATGCATGTGTATATATGTTTTATATATATACACATATGTGTATATATATATATATTTTTTTGAAGAGAAATTACTGAACCAAGAAGGAGCAGAAACATACACTACAGACACAAAGATACACAGCGACAGGCATCTAAGAAAGGAAACAACTTCAAGGAACAGGACCTCTGGGAATCCAAAATTAAACTAAGAGAAACTGCTCCTGTAGAAACACAGACTAGCCAATAGACACTGAACACAGGGGAAATATATAAGTACCCTGTTAGGAGAAAAAGGACTTCCAAACTCTTAAATATTTGGCTTTGTGAGTTGTCTTTACCATGTGTTTTCTTCATGTGTGCCTGACTATCCTTGTATTCCAAGTTTGAGTATGGGTGTTATATATGTTTTTGAGAAAAGGTATCCTATACTGTAACCTATTTAACATGTAAAGGACTGCTTGCCATTTGGGGGAGGAGAAAAATCGGAACAGAATTGAGTGCAAGGGATAATGCTGTAAAAAATTACCCTGGCATGAGTTCTGTCAATAAAAAGTTATTTTAAAAAAAGAGAGAGAGAGAGAAAAGGTATCCTATAGTTTTATGTGTGTGTTACTACTATTCTTGCTTTGTCATATCAGTAAAAAGCCTTTGCAAATAGTTAATTGAGTCCATTGGCTTATTGTTAATGGATAAGCACATTGATGGGGATTCAACTATAATTAGTAGGAACAATCATCTACAGGGTTAATTCTAGAACCTGAAATAATAGCCACCCTTTGAGGATATAGCCTGTGAGAGTGAATGTTAGTTTAGGAGAGTCTTTTAAGGCAATACTTTGCCCTTGACTTTTTTTATCTAAAAAAAGGTAAATCTCCTTAAAAATATTAAGTTCCTTCATCTAGCTCAATTATAAACCAAAGAGATTGTCCTTGACTCTGCATTACATCCCCTCATCTATTGTGCTTCAGATACAAGAAGTTTTAGTAACAATAATCTGGTTCTTGACATTTCTCATCAGCTCAAAATTTCACATTAAGGGTAGTCAGATCTCTAATGACTATTTTCCAAACCACAAATTGGGACACATGGTCTAACAATGGATAGTCCTTTTGAAAAGCCTTTTTATAAATGAACTTTCTTTTTCTTTTTTTTTTCTTTTTTTTAAAGCAAAGTTGTCCCAGAAAATCCAGTACATGTGATCACTGTTGCTCCAGTTCAAGCATTTTGCCAACCAGAATATTAAGACATTCTAGCTAGACCAAAAAGGTATCAACATTTTCATCAGAAATCCTAAACAGGGAATCTCTTTTTAGGTCATTTACTCATTAGTCTATTGTCCTAAAGAATGAAATTCTGTCACTCAGGGATGAGCCAAAAAGAAAGCCTCAGAGTCTTGCTATATTTAGCAATTTGGATGAATGACTCTCAAGGCCTAGATGGGATTTTAAAAAATATAATTAGTTTTAGTGACATTGATACATAGTGTAAATTCTTCAAAAGGCCATGACACAATCATAGTCTGGGATCTATGCTTAGTGATTTATTGTTTTAAAAATTCAAACTATTTCCCTCTGACATCTTCTCTTTTTTTTTTTTTTGACATCTTCTCTTTTGATCTGATTTTTTTTATTACAAGAATATTTTACAGACACAAGCATGCCTTCTACTGTACATTGAAATGATCTTGTGCTACAAATCCTTTTGATTATCATATTGCCATCTTCTGGTTAATACAATGAAATGTTATTACCTTAGGATCGGGGTTGTGTTGGAACCAGCTCATACATGTTCTGGGAGGTGATTACTAAATTTTCAGTAAAGGCATTTGTACTTTGGAAATTGGCAAATACTACAGAGCAGGGCCTGATTTATTGTCTTTTTTAATTGTCAAATAACTTAAGACTAAGACAAGAAAATGATGAATAAAGAGCTAATAATACAGATTTAACTTAAAAGTGAGGTAGATATGTGTGTACATAAATTTCTTTTTCAGAGTGCCATTTGTTAAACATTTACCAACACACCATTATTTAGAATCCCATTTACTACTTTCTTTAAATTTTATTAAAAAAGAAACAGAAGAAAAAAAGAAAAACAGAAAAGGAATACAAAACAAAAGAGAACATTGTCAGTAGAATATCAAGGAGTATTCAAAAAAATTATAACAACAAGTTTCTATAGTGAGACTGTTTCTGTTTTGCGAGTTCATTTTTAAAAAAATAAGAAGTATTAGTGTAAGCACCTCTAATTGTGGGGTGGGGGGATGATACCCCTTCTGCCTTCACTTCAGCTCTCCCCTCTGACTTGGAACCCCAAATCAAAATCTTCTCTAAGTGCCCATAGCTACAGCATCCCTGCCCTACTACTTTTACACTCACAGGTGTGCTGGTTCTTTCTTGCCCACAGCCTTGATTCTATAACACAGTTAGGCCTGGCATTCCTAATCAGCTGAAGTTCCATCTGTTTTCCCTGACTCAGACCCCAACTCTACAAACAGTCCAGAAGGTGAAAGTTGCTATAGTTCCTGAGGAAGCTCCAGGCACACCCACCTAGTCTCAGGGCTCCCCTCTCGGTACAGAATTACCCCAAAGTTGTTTGCAATTAATTCGGGCAATTTCTCCTGGTCCTGGGACTTTCTTCAGATTTTCTCTGGTTGTTTCAGGAGGACCCCTGTTCTGCCCCAAGTCTTCTTGATTTTTCACCAGTTTATATTTGCAAATTTGTTCTCTTCGAGGGGAAAATATGAACAGCATGAAATTTGCCTACTCTGCCATCTTCCCAGAATCCCCCCCATTTATTACTTTCTTAAAGCAAAGATCACTCCATATTTATTTGTGGGAGAAATGAAGAGAAATTTTGACTGCTACTTAGATGTAATGAAATCGAAAGGGGAACTTCTATAGGATTTAACTGGAAGGGACATATGAAATTATCTATACTAACCTTCTTATTTTCTGGTGAGAAAACTGAAGATAAGAGCATGAGATGCATGAAATGATTTTTCCACAATTATTATCCGCAGGATAATAAGTGAGAAAACCAAGGTTTGAACCAAATTCCTCTGAATCCAGTTCCAGCATCCTTTCCATTTTTTTTAAGGAATAATACCTAAGAATCTATATCTGGGGGTATATGTGGGGGGATTTTTTTTTTATTTTTTCAATCCCTCCCCAGGCCCAAAACCATTCCTTAAATTAAGAAAGTCTTCCTAACTTCTCTCCTTCTGTTTAAAAAGCCTAAGTTTTCTGGTCTTCCAGTTTCACAATCTCAGTCATCCTCAAGGCTTCATTCTCTCCCACTTCACATATTTAATCAGTTGCCAACTTTTATTGTTTTTATCTCTGCATTTTTTCCTTTCCCATTAATATAAAATAAGAATTCCTCTGTTGAACATTTAAACATTCTGACTTCAATCTGCTTTTCTGGTATATAATATTCTATCATCTGCCTATGCTGTAAGTGGTTCAGTGGATAGAGAGCACTGGGCCTGATGTCAGAAGAACTTAAGTTTAAATCCAGTTTCAGATATTCACTAACTGTGTAATTCTCAGGAAGTCACTTAATCGCTGCCTACTTTAATTTCCTCAGTGTTAAAATGGGAATAATATTGGTGCCTAAATCATAGGCTTGTTGAGAACATCAAAATAAGCACTATAGTACCCGGCACATAATAGGTGCTAAATATTTTTTCCCTTTCCTTTCCCTATTCTATTATATTCATTGTTTCTTAAAACAAAGTTTTAACATTCTAATTTGTTCATTTATCACAATTTGTTTAGCTATTTCACAATAGAAAAGCATTCACTTTATTTCCAATTCTTTGCTACTAAAGAAAGTATTGCTATGAAAATTTGGATATATTTAAAGCACATGTTTTCTTAGACATCTCTTTGGGCTATATTCCAAATAATGGAATCTCTCATTCTAAGGGTATGGACTTTTTAGACAATTTTTATGCATGATTCCAAGCTGCTTTCCAGAGTAGTTGAACTGATTCACAGTTCCTGCAACAGTACATTAGTGTGTTTGCCTTTCTACAACCCTTCCAAAATCTACTATTCCCACTTTTCGTTATTTGTAACAATTTACTGGGTGAAACCTCACAACTGTTTTGATGTGCATTTCTCTTATTATTAGTGTTTTAGAATATTTTATCTGGTTGGTAATAGTTTGCAGTTTTTGAGAACTGTTTATTCATATTCTTTGACCATTTACTTCTTGGGGAATGATCCTTTTAGTTGTTTATATGTCTTGGATACCAAAGGAGGAAATGAGAAGACACCCCCTCCATTCCTTTGCAGAGAAATAGAAAGTGGATTGAGGTTTTACAGATGTAAAATATTGCATATATTACCAAAATTTTTGGTGCAGTGATTAATTTTCTCTTCTCCTTTTCCTTTAAAAGAAAATTCTTTGTTCAAAGAATATAAACAGACAATTCTCAGATGAAGAAATTGAAACCATTTCTAGTTATATGAAAAAATGCTCCAAGTCATTATTAATCAGAGAAATGCAAATTAAGACAACTCTGAGATACCACTACACACTTGTCATATTGGCTAGAATGACAGGGAAAGATAATGTGGAATGTTGGAGGGGACGTGGGAAAACTGGGACACTGATACATTGTTGGTGGATTGTGAATACATCCAGCCATTCTGGAGAGCAATCTGGAACTATGCTCAAAGAGTTATCAAACTGTGTATACCCTTTGATCCAGCAGTGTTACTACTGGGCTTATATCCCAAAGAGATATTAAAGAAGGGAAAGAGACCTGTATATGCCAAAATGTTTGTAGCAGCCCTGTTTGTAGTGGCTAGAAGCTGGAAAATGAATGGATGCCAATCAATTGGAGAATGGTTAGGTAAACTTTGGTATGTGAATGTTATGGAATATTATTGTTCTATAAGAAATGACCAGCAGGATGAATACAGAGAGGACTGGTGAGACTTACATGAACTGATGCTGAGTGAAATGAGCAGAACCAGGAGATCGTTATATACCTCAACAACGATACTGTATGAGGATGTATTCTGATGGAAATGGATTTCTTTGACAAAATAAAGATCTAATTCAGTTTCAATTGATCAAGGATGGACAGAAGCAGCTACATCCAGAGAAGGAACACTGGGAAATGAATGTAAACTGTTTGTATTTTTGTTTTTCTTCCCAGGTTATTTTTTACCTTCTGAATCCAATTCTTCCTGTGCAACAGGAGAACTGTTCAGTTCTGCACGCATATATGGTATCTAAGATATACTGTGACATATTTAATATGTATAGGACTGCTTGCCATCTGGGGGAGGGGGTGGAGGGAGGGAGGGGAAAAGTCAGAACAGAAGTGAGTGCGAGGGATAATGTTGTAAAAAATTACCCAGGCATGGGTTCTGTCAATAAAAAAAGTTATAATTATTTTAAAAAATTCTTTGTGACAAGGCATAGATCTCTGGGAAGGGAAAAGGAAAAAGAGATGACATAAATTTAGGCAGTATAAAAACAAAAACAAAAAAGTATCCAGAGAGATTTACTTTTTTAACAAGAGTTTATGTGTCAGTGTTATAAAATTAATTATTTTGCAAAAAATATAAGAGTAGACCTATAACCTTTAAAATTGATGAAGTTCTTTATCTACATCATCATACTGGATCCTTACAATATCCCCCTAAGTAGATAATATTATTATCCTTACTCCACAGAAAAGGACTGAGACTCAGAAGTAAAATGACTTTCCCAGCTAGTTATTTTTTCCTTTTTAATAAAAGAAATTTATTAGCTATATTGAGAAAAAGAGGTTCTTCAGTGAACATCAGTCCTCATTGCAATGGCTACTGAGTTTTCTCTCTTCATCACTCCAGAACTACTCTTGCTTTCTTGAAACATCTCCACTTCTCAAAATATGCTATCACTGCCATCTTTTGCTGCACATCACATCCCCCAAAAATGTCAACTGAATTTATTGACTAAGACAAGATTCAAATAAAGGTCTTCTTGACTTTGAGGCTAGTGTTGTTAACATCATGACATCAAGTCATGACATTTACTGGTATTTCCCACCTGTTGATGCTCTGATCAATTAGACTGGTAACATCAGAAAAATATATAAATTTTATATTTATGTAATTAATGCAGTTGATTTTAACTTTTCTCACACAGTCCAAATTTGGCACACAATCCTTGAGGGTAAGATGCCTTTTCCATTAACTTTATTCTTATTTCATTTTTCAAGTAATAAAGATTTTTTAATTAAACTGTGCTTTCCCTTTCTCTCCTCAAATTGAACAAAAATATTTTAATCCTTCAATACAGACTTATGTTGTCTGACAAAAAAACAAAATTTTCATGTGAGTCATGCATTATAACTGTTTTGAATAACCTGATAGAGGCTCAGGAGCTATAATAATGAGATGTAAGAGTGTATCCTGCCCTGTACCTCCCTCCCCCATACTATATTATTTCTAGTTCCATAAAGGAATTTGGGTTGTAGTCAAATGAATATAATTATACCTGGTTTTTCATATCTGAGAACCCCTACACCAGACTTACTAGTATCAGTATAAATTGGGATGAATGAAGCAGACCCATGCCAGAGAAGGGGATTATGCCGTGTATTTCCCATCCGCCAGGCCACATATAATAGTGTCCTTGCTAAAAAGTAGTACTCAAATTGATATTTTCTGAATGCAACAGGATTATCACTTCCCTATTCCTAAATAATTTGCTTTCCCTAATGTAACCTAAGATCATACTAGCTTTTTTAACTGACCTACCACACTATTGAATCATATTGTACCATTGAAATCCACTTTTCTACCTCTTTTACTTGAGTTGTTTTATTTTTCTACATTTAACATTATTTAATTCCACCTAGTTTATTTTAGCCAAATGTCCTAATCTACCAATATACTTTTGGATCCTGTCTCTGTCATCCAGTATCATTCCTTTAAGTCATTTGAAATTTTGACAAGCATGTTATTGATATCTTTATCCATAATATGATAAAAAAAAAATCTTAAAACAGTACAAGCCCAAGCACAAACCCTTGGGACACTCCACTGGACATTTCCTTTTAAGATAGTATGTAATTACTTAAGCATTAGAGCATTAATATAACATTAACAACTACTCTTTAGGTCAAGACACCACCCAGGTCCAAATATAAGTAATTAGTCTATCATCTAGCCTGCATATTTCAACATTTCCCACAAAAATAATTTGAAGGGATTTTTATCAAATACTCTACTAAAATCAAAGCCAATCCTATCCACAGGCTTCTCCTGATCTACCAGTTCAGTAACCCTGTCAAAAGGGGGAATGAGGTTAGTCTAGCATGGCCTTTTCTTGATGAGGCCATGTTTATTGAATGAATTGAACAAAAGTACTTTGATATGGTTGGTAAGTTTGGAAAGAAGGAATACTACTACATGTTCAATCTCTGCACCCCACCATGTAATGAGTGAGTGAATATCTTTTCATGAAATAGCCTAATGAAAAAGAACTGTAATCATCTGCAAGAGAAGCAGATTTTGCCCAGTGACCTGCCATAAAATGTAATCAGAGCTTTCCTTTAATGGACTGAAAATCCAAACCAATTAGAAAACTGTCTGACCCAAAGCTCCATTTAGCTCAGACCATGGCAGAGGCTTTTGTCCTTAATATACTTCACCTCTTGCCATGAATCAAGGGCCCGCTGCTTTTGAAAAGGTTAAAATTATGTCCACACAGCAAAAAAAAAAAAAAAAAAAAAAAAAAAGGCCTTTAAAGGAATAGACATTTTTTGATGTCTTGAATATTCCTTTTAGTGACAAAAGACACAAGGCATCCAGAAAACACAACATTTTTAATGCAGGCAAAAATGACCAAAATAGTAGATTAAGTAATTTAATAAAACTTAAAGTAACTTAGAGGATTCTGGGGAAATGGAGGAGTAGATTGGTAAATTTCGACTCTCCTGATTTCTCCCCCAAATAGAACAAATTTGCACCTTGGGGTAGAACCTGCTTTCTCCTGATACAACCGGAGATGATCTGAAGGCCTGGGGCCAGGATTAACTCAGGGATATGACCCCAGAAACACTATGTGGGTAGTCCTGGGGCTAGCTGGATACAGCTGGAGCCTCAGCAGGACAGACAGAGACTTTCACCTCCCAGGCTGATTGTGGAATCCAGATTTGAGTCCAGAAAGACTGAGGGAACTTCTGCTGATTATGAATGCCAGGCCCAGCTATGTTGTAGTTACTCAGCCCTGGGCTCCAAGGAACCAGCATACCTGTGAGTGCAGAGGCAGTGGGGCAGAAATGTTATAGGCTATGGGCACTTGCTGTAGGGTGGAACTCTTGATTTGGGGTTACAGGGCAGAGGGAAGAGTTGAAGTGAGGAGATACTGACTAGGGGAGCCCCAAAACTCTTTCTCTCTCTCTCTGACTTTGGGAATGAGCCATGAGGTAAAGCACTTGAAACTCCTTGAAGGAAAATTCTCCTTGAATCCTGGCCTCTTATAAAAGGCCCTGACCAAGGACAAACAGCTTCATTCTGTTATCTAGGTGGGGCTGGTTGAGTCCAGAGCCGGAGAATTCCAACCCTATTGAATTAAAGACTTATTCAATTCTATTCAATTCCAGCTCAAGCTGAGCTGACTAGCCCCCCTCATCAAAAGCAACCCCCAGCTTGTAGCCTAGGCTTATAAAATGAGCCAATTTTAAGCTCAGTCCTTGCAGAGGACCTAACATGCCAGGCCAGGTCAAAGAAACCTCTGTCAACTGGAATGATATTCTCTTTCAGCATTACCCACTCTTTATTCTCACCTATTTCCCTAACAAGACTTGATACCTCTTTGTTGGGATTTCTCTCCTAGAAACTTTATTTTTCTGCCAGGACCTTGCCACTAAGGAATCCAGCCTTTTAATTCATGCATAGCAAAGGCTAACTTCCCAATGCCAATAATAAACTTCTTTTTAAAAGTCTAGCTTTTCAGGTTCATAAATTCCTTTACAAAGGACCTCTGTGCAGCCAGAAGGGGGTTCCCACAACTCCTAACCTTGCCCCGAATCCCATGGGGATTTAGAGGAGCCAAACTTCTTTATTTGGTTCCCTGAACCCCAAACCTGCCACTAATCTCATCATTTAGTTCCCTGATCGAATGGAACCCTGAAATCTAGACATCATCATTTGATGACCTAATGGACCCCAAAATCTGGACAAGGTTAAAAAAAAAAAAAAAGGCTTTCTTCTTGTTGCCTTTTCTCTAATGAGCAGAATTCCTTTATGAGGATTCCTGTGGTCTCTCTCTCTCTCTCCAGACTTGTTGTATACTCTATAACTCTATAAATAGGACACTCAAACTTTGAGTCATCAGCCTTTGACAATTCTCCCTTGCTCAGGAAGCATTTTGTTGCTCTCCTTCTCTAGAGAAGGATGAAGAGTTATAGTATCAGGGGCACTGTCTAGAGTCAGACAAGGAGTTATTAAATCAAGAACTCTAAAGCTTTTTTTCCCCCTAGAAATCAAGGAATTCTGTTTTTCTAGTGAAGGCTCACTTCCCATTTGGTGGCCATTCACGAGGTATTTTTCACCTGAGGTAAGCCCACCACACCACCCTTTATATGGGGGAGGGGGAGGAACAGCTGGAACTGTTGAGCTGTCTGGGCACCACGCCCAAGCAGAGTTTTTGCCTGAAGATGCTTATGGCACAAAACTCCTGCAAAATGACAAAAATTTAAGTTTTTGTCATATCTTTTCTCTCTCTTAGGGATGCTTATAAAGAATGAAAAAGCTATAGAATTGGGAAAGCATGGGGCCTGTGCCTCTATCAACATTTGGCTTGAGAAAAAAAACCTCAAAGCTTGAAAGCTGAAGATGCTGATTAGATCAGCTGGAAGGGAATCAGTCTCACTTCACCCAGAACCTCCAGAGAAAAGTGACTTTTTTTCTCTCAAATCCTGAGACTGACTTCTGCCGTTAGGCAGAAGCAACTGGCAGAGAGACTCCCAGACGCTTCCAAAACCGGACCCCTCCCAGCATAAGGAGAAACCTGTCTACTAGAAAACTTTCAGGGGTCCAATTTTGAGCCCTCATGTTTCTCCCATTCTGCTGTTACAAACAGCTGTGGCTTTTTAACTCTCTATCACCTGAACTAAAACCTGAGACTCCCAGTTTTTTTCTTTCTTCTTCTCAGGGCATGTCTGCCTCCTAGGAAGACACTCAGAGTAGAGGTGCCTCTTAATGCAAAAATCTCCCAGACTTAGGCCGGGAACCCCAGAAGTTCGTGCTGTAGGTGTCATGGAAACTGTCCGAGGAGATTCCCCAGTCCCTGTCCTGAATTTGAGCAGGAGGAGCATTGGAGGGACTGCCTTTCCAGCACTGTCAACACCTGGTGGCTGGTACAGGGGTTGAGTTGCTCCCCCCAACATCCTGCCCTCTGGTAGGAATTTGGGAGTTGGTCAAGTCCCCTCTTGCTCCACCAGGACAGCCTGGACACCTGGCAGCTGGTAAGATGGGTGGGGCCTGTACTTCACCCTTGCTCTGGCCCTCTGTTCTCTCCTGCCTCTTCCCATAGAGTGGGACTGTCTTGAGATCTCTCCTCTGCCTAAGCCAGTTTGGTGATTTTGTGGTGAGACTCAACTCTCTTCTCAGACCCCAAAAGGAATTTTTTAGAATTTTAAAAGCACAAACCTTTAGACAGGCAATTAAGAAATTTGGAGAAGCTTAACTGCACTCTTATCTTGAAACCTAATAGAAATCAAGGCCTCCTACCTGGCCTGATTCTCCGGATCCGTCACACCCTTAATCCTGCCACCATGACTCCACCTAACTGGGAGAAATTAGCTTTCCTGGAAATCAGAGTGAAAGGGCTGTTTACACCTCCAGGGGTCCTCAAACTAAGGCCTGTGCCAGATGCAGCAGCCGAGGACGATTATCCCCCTCACCCAGGGCTATGAAGTTTCTTTATTTAAAAGCCCACAAAACAAAGTTTTTACTATAGTCCTGCCCTCCAACAGTCTGAGGGACAGTGAACTGGCCCCCTATTTTAAAAGTTTGAGGACCTCTGCTAGACTTTACACTACTTAACACTTTTACTATAGAGGAGAACTTTTTGCTCCTAGCATTTTCCCTCCTACTCTTTTTTGATTGACATTCTATGCCCCTGCCAGCAATTTAACTCCTTAACTATCTTCAGCTGGGGAGCTTTCTGGGTAGTGGGAGCATTCGGTGTTAGGTGGGCTATCAGCATTCTTAAAGGCAGCCCACAAACGGGACCTGATGCATTCCCTGCAAAAGGCCCCATTCCCAAATGTCACCATCTCCACTCTGGATGACACCTCACTTTTAATCTGCTCCTGAGATCTGTTTTCTTTAGGCTTCAAGCTTCAGATTTTCAACTGCCCTTCAGCCTGGAGAACATGGGACAACTGATTGGGACAAACACCCCTTAGATGCCCTACTGCCATTTTCAGACCTCACACCTCACCTCCTGGCATGAACCCCCAATGAACTAGGGATATCTCTATGACCCTTGCCAGCTCAAAGCAGCTACAGAAGAAGAGATCTCCGCCCTTTATTCCAAATGAATTTTGGGGTGACTGCTTGAGGGGGGAATGACGAGGGGGAGCCTGAAACTCTCTTTCTCTCTCTCTCTCTCTGACTTTGGGAATGAGCCATGAGGTAAAGCACTTGAAACTGTTTAAAGGAGAGATTCTCCTTGAATCCTGCCACTGTGGGGACCCCACCCAAGGACAAACAGCTTCATTCTGTTATCTAGATGGGACTAGTTGAGTCTAGAGCTGGAGAATTCCAACCCTATTGAATTAAAGAAAGACTCATTCAATTCTATTCAATTCCAGCTCAAGCTAAGCTGACCAGCCCCCCCATCAAGAGCAACCCCCAGCTTGTAGCCAATTTAAAGTTCAGTCCTTGCAGAAAACCTAACATACCATGTCATGCTATGCCAAGGAAACTTCTGCCTGCTGGAATGATATTTTCTTTCAGTGTTACCCTCTCTTTATCCTCACCTATTTCCCTAACACGACTTTATACCTCTCTGTGGGAATCTCTCCACTTGAAACTTTTCTTCCCTGCCAGGACCTTGCCACTAAGGAATTCAGCCTTTCTATTCATGCATAGCAAAGGCTGACTTCCCAATGCCTATAAACTCCTTTTTATCAGTCTAGCTTTTCAGGTTCATAAATTCATTTACAAAGGCTCTCTGTGCAGCCAGAAGGAGGTTCCCACAACTCCCACCTTGTGCTGAATCCCAAGGGGATTTAGGGGAGCCAAACCTCTTTATTTGTTTCCTTGAACCCCAAACCTGCCACTAACCTCATCATTTAATTCCCTGACCACCAGGAACCCTAATCTCATCATTTTGGTTCCCTGAATCTAATCTCATCAACACCATTCCCCCTTACCTCAGAATTAGAGGTGCTTACATTAATATCTCTTATTAAAAAAAAAAATCAACCAGCAAAGAAAAACCTCACCATAAAAACATATTATGGGAACAGAGAAGACCTGGGTTCCTCTTCAGAAGAAGACACTGAAAAAAAAAAAAAAAAAAAGCTTCTATCCCAAAGAGATACGTGAAATGACTCCCTTCCCAGAGAGAAATTATAGAACTCAAAAAAAGGATTTAAAAATCAAATGAGACACTGAGAAAAAAAATTAAAAATAAAAACCATCCAAGAAAAACAAGGTTATGAAAAAAAAAAAAGTTAACCAATTAGAAAAGGAGATACAGAGTCTCAAAGGTGAAAATAAGTCTTTGAAAATTAGAATTGGGCAAAGGGAAGTCAGTGAAGCTATGAGAGTCCAAGAAATAACAAAATGGATTATAAAAAATATAAAAATAGAACAGAATGTGAAGTATCAGAAAAATGACAGATCTAGAGAACAGATCAAGAAAAGAAAATATAAGAATAATTGGACTGTCTGAAAGTTGTGACCAAAAAAGAGGATCTTGACACAATAATACAAGAAACAATTCAAGAAAATTATCCTGGAGTGATAGAACATGAGGGGAAGTAAAAATAGAAAAAAAAAATCCATTGATCAGCACCTCAACAAGACCCTTTGTGGAAAACACATTTGAATTTTGTTGACAAATTTTGAAACTTCCTGATTAAAGTGATTAAAGTTTTACAAAAAAAAAAAAAATTTCAAATACGCTTGAGCTACAATTAGAATTGTACAAGACTTATCAGCAGCCACAATAAAAGACCACAAGTCCTAGAATCATATCTATTGACAATCTAAAGAACTAGGCCTGTGACCAAAAATATCATACCCAGCAAAATTATCTATAATATTGAACAAGAAAAAAATGGCCATTCAATGGACTTGCAGATTTTTAATACTTTCTGTCAACCAAACCTGAACTTAATGGAAAATTTAACACATAAGAACCAATATCAAAGATCACTATCAAGGAACTTAACATGGAATCATTGTTTATGTTGTTTTTACATGGGAAATTTTTTGCGTATGTTTAAGATCAACATCAATGATACAACAGCTCAAAAGAAAGATTGTGACAGAGTTAAAGTAAAAATATTAATTATATCATACAAATGAGATACAGAAAAAGAATAGACACAGAGACATTAGAAGCAGGGAGGAGGACTTGTTTTGAAAACCTACTCACATCAGGAATGGGTTAAATAGGCAACATTACAAAATACTATAAAGGATATAGCACCCTCCAAAATCTATAAATAAATAAAAGGAGAGAGATGAATGGTAAGCATAGCAAAGGATGAGAGAAGAAGACAAGGGAGGGATTCATGGGAAGGCAGAGGTTAAGTAATAGCAAGGCAAATTAGGAGCAGAATTAAAACAAAGGGTCAGAAAAGATAGGGAAGATATGTGTGTCTACGTGTGTGGATGTGTGTATATGTATGTATGTGCATGTATATATCTGCATATGTATATAAAAACATCCTTTCTTAACTCTCTGCTTAGAAGTGGTAAGGGGGGGATGAAAGGGGAAAAAAATAAAGTAAAAAATGCACGGCAAAGAACAAAAGAACAAGTTACAACGAAGTAAAGAAAAGATGAACATTCATGAATATAATTTCTTCAATTAATATATAAACGTTCTTGAACTGGTATTCTATATTTTGAATCTTCCTTGATATTCTGCTGGGCACATGACAATGTTCTCTTTTGTTTCATTTTCCTTTGTATTCCTTTTTTGTTTGTTTTTCCTCATTGTGTTTCTTTAAATAAACAAATTTAGGGGAAAAAAAAGTAATTTTAAGTGAATTTGTCATGAGGAAATTTAATGACTATATGTAGTTCTTGAAAAGAATTTTGAAAATCTATGTCCCTTCTTTTTTTTCTTAAATTTATCTTTAATTTGTGGATTAAAACAAGCATTTCCATAACATAGTATGATTTTTTAAAAAAATAAGTTATTTGTACATGAAACTGCAACTTTATTATATACAACTTGCTATTCCTTTAAAAAAAAAACTTTTTCTTCTGTTCCTTCTTTAAAGAGATAGAAGATCATAGATTTGCAATATTGCATATACTGTCAGACATTGTTAATATATTGGCTGGTTTTAATGAACTACTCTTTAATCTTTTTGTTCTTTTAATCTTTGTTATGAGAGATGACTCTAAGGGTGGAAGATGGAGAGGAATATGTTCAAAAATGAATATATATTTGTTCAGAAATTAATATATCCCTTCCTTACTATGTCCCAGCAGTCTTCCCACCCTGAAAGTTGCTTATTTCCATAAAGTCTTCTCACTCTTCAGGATCCTTCTGTCCTGTCTCCTTCAACTGGTAAGTTTCTCCTATAGTTCCCATTCTAAGAAAGTGTCAAAGCTACTCATGCTGATTCCTTTGCTCTCTTATCAACTCTATTTCTGATTCTCTCCCAGACACCTGCATACCTTGAAGGATGTCTCTGTTCTCCATGGTCTTCTAGGCCTGGAAAAGCTTTCCATCACTATGTTCTCCTCCAATTGCTGGTTTGTTTTTAGAACTTCTCTCCCCACCCTTGCCTTTCAGTTCCCTTTTATTAGTTGTCCTCCTTCATTAGACTATAACATTCTTGGGAGTAAAGACTATCTCTTTTATTATATTCCTAGTGTTTATTATAGTGCCTAACACATGTATGTTATTTATGTAAGATAATATAAAAACAAAAGATACCAATAAAACAGAATTTTATTTAAAAGAGGAAATGTTAGTTATGTTTCATAGATGGCAAAGGCATGAAGCATCTGTACACATAGAGGAAGGGATTGTCTCCCTTCCCACATAAAGGTTCCAGAAAATAATATTTGCCTCGATCAATTGTAAATTGGACTAATGTGGTATATATGTCTATGTGTTTGCACATTAGCTATTTAAGTCTTGTTCAAGATGAAAACCTGAAAAGTCAAATGGAGACAGAAAGAGATAGCCATCAAAACATTGCTTTCCCAGCTACCCATATAGATCCGTGAGAGTAAAAATAAGTAGTCTTATGAAAGAGACTAAAGAAATTATTCATGTCAAAAATATCCAAATCCCACAGATCCCTGTTTATAAAAAGATTTAGTATCACAAAGGTTAGGAATTACCAAGGACATCTTAATTGTCAAATCTAATCATCTTTTTTTTTTCAGTTCTCATTCTCCCTATCCTTTTGAAAGCATTTGACACTATTGATCCTCTCCTCTTAGATGCTCTCTTTGAGATTTTATGAAACTATTCTCTCCTGGTTCTCTTCCTAACTGTTTAACCTCTCCTTTCTTAGCCTCCTTTTCTAGTCCATCAACCCATTCACTCCCTATTCTTCTCTATGCATATTTTTCTCCTGTATCACAACAATATATATCCCCCCACTATCTTCCCTGAGTTTCACTTTCTTATCATCAATTGCCTATTGGACATTATTAAACTAAATGTTGTTGGAATCTTTACAAAGTGATAAGTCAGTTGCCTAATTTAGCATGGTACTTAGCAAATTCTCTAACTCACTAATGTATTTAAATACTCATTGGAGTTCACACCTTTGGGAGATTCACAAGTCAGTATTCAGTATGAGATTCAGAAGTCAGAAACCCATAATCTCACTCTCAGAGGAGGAGTCAACCTTTTACACCGAACATAAAAAGAGCTTCAGTAAGCCAGTCAGTCAGTTCAGAAGAAGCCCATTTTCAGAGGCGCAACCAGATTCATTCATCCCATCTCATACTACCATGGTAGCTGGTCTCCTGCACTTCCCCCACTGAGATCAAGGCTGGTCTGAAAGGCTCTCCAGAAAGCTGCCCAGCTCCAGGCAAGGAGACAAGATTCGGAAGGAGAACTCTGGGAGAAAGCCCACAAGCCCATTTTCCACCTTTGTGCTGGCTGGAGGCTGAAGGACAAACCTTTGGATTTGGAGATATTCGGAGGGAACCCTTGGAACCAAGCAGAGAGATAGGCCACCAAGAAAACTAACAGGCTATTTTGGAGGAAGCAATAAAAGATCTGAACTTTTAACACCTGGATGCATTTTGGAGTAATGATTGATCTGAACTGAAACTAAGACTGCCTCCAGAAAACCTCCCCAAGAAACCTGTTCACAGAGAGAACCATTATATTTTAAAGAAGAGAACACCACAAAATGTCCCAAAGACAGCTTAAACTCTATACATCAAACTGACCCCAAATCCACCTCTCTTTCAAATTTCACTGTTTCTGTCAAAAGCAGAAATAGCCATTAACCACTCTTCCAGGTTCATAAATGTGACACTATTCTAAATTCCTTACTCTCAGTCACCCCCATATAGCCATGTGATTTCTACCATCACAACCCCTCTCATTTTTTACCCTTTTTCTCCACTCATACCACTTTAATTCATGCCCTCATTAACTCTGACCTAAATTATTGCTATATCTTCCTAAACGGTCTCCTTTTGAAAAATCTTTACCCACTTCAGTCCATCATACACATATACACACATCACGTACACATTTTCTTTAAATAGAGTTTCATGGTCACTATCTTACTCAATGGATTCTAATAGCTCCCTATTGCCACTAAGGTTAAGTATAAATCCTGTTTGGCTTTTAAGGATCTTCAGAAAATAGGCCCAACCTATCTTTCTGACCTCACTGGCTATTATTTCCCCTTCCTCAATACAATCCTCCCCTTCATCCAAAATTCAGACAAACCATTATTCTTTCTCTTCTTTATGTATGATATTCCATCTCTCACTTCTGTACCTTTTCACTTGATATTCTCTATTCCTATAATACATTCCTTGTCACCTCTACTTTGTAAATTCCCTCTCCTTTCATGATTCAGCTCAAGCATTACCTTTTACCCAAAGCATTTTCAGTACTTTCAACTACACACATGTATATGGGTATTTGTACCAAGCACGGTGACTGGCTTCTCATGAGTACTTAATTTATATTTGTTAATTGATTAAAGAGAGCACTAGGGCTAGTGAGTCAATCTAGAAACTTTAAGAATGATCCTTCACTGGTCCCTAGCAAAAAAAATGTTAGCTTTAGAAGTACTCAACTTGAAACTAGTGAAAATGTCTCATAGTATTAAGAATAGCAACACTACAAAAAAACGGAGTTTAAGACTTTCCACACTGAAAGAAAAGCTATAAAATGCTTCATTTGCTCTCTGGAGATAATGTCTTTCCTGATGTTGCTCCTTTCCTTTGGAATGACTCTTCTTTCATCAATCTGAAACTGATTTTCCCTCACCATCTCAGTCACCACTTGTACTATGAAGATTTGTCTGATTATACATGCTTTCATTCATTGAACCTTTCATTTATTAATGTATTCATTCATTTCATTCTTTTAACAATTATGTATATCTTGCTATATTACAAAGCCTCTATCTACTACAGTCATATTTAAAAGTCTCACCAAGGAGTAAAAGTGACCCTGGAGTCTCAAAGTTTCAAAATAAATAAAGTGCCAGCTTTGGCAGGTCCTAATAAACTGAAAAGACTTTGGCTATAGGCCTAAGAACAACTTGTATGTAAGTCTGTCATCTGAGAACCATCTTGGCTAAGCTTCAAGAGATTTGTTACCAAAGTGTGGGTCATGAGGTGATTATTTTTTTCCATCACAGCAACTCATGAAACTGTCCACTACTGTATTTCATGTAGGGAGTGGTAATATGCCATGTTTGAAATGTTAGACTATATAGAAAACACTGTGATAGTCACTAAGGAAATATAAAGGTCATCATATATAGTAGAATCTTCATGAGGTTTGCAAAATAGGAGGTAAGATAGTAAATATGGGAGCAGCTAGGTGGTGTAGTGGATAGAGAACCAGCCCTGAAGTCAAGAGGGCCTGAGTTCAAATCTGGCTACAGAAACTTAACACTTCCTAGCTGTGCAACCCTGGGCAAGTCACTTAACCCCAATTGCCTCAGGAAAAAAAAAGAAGATAGTTATATGCTAATATACAATATTATTATATTATACAACTATATAAGTATTACTACATCACATTCACATGTGTACCACAACTTATTTTTGTTATTGTTGACCAATTATTTCATTCATGTCTGACTCTTTGTGAGTCCATCTGGGATTTCTTGCAAAGATTCTGAACTGGTTTGCCATTTCTTTCTCCAGCTTATTTTAGAGATAATTAAACTAAGGAAAATGAAATTAAATGGTTTGCCCAAGGTCACACAGCTAATAAGTGTTTGGGATTAGATTTGAACTCAGGAAGATGACACTTCATGACTTTAGGTCTGGCATTCTTTCCACGGTGCCTCTTAATTTACTTATTCCTTAATTAATGAACATTTTGTTAGTTTCCATATTTTTGCCACCATAGCAGAAAAAACAGCTGCTATAACTATTTTTATACATGAAAGATTTTTTTTCCTTTCTTTGAACTCCTTTGGGTAAAGACCAGCAGTGATATAGTTGTGTCAAAAGGAATGTGAATTTAGAAATATTTTATTCATAATTCTAAATTGCCTTTTAAAATTGTCGTATCCATTCACAGGTCCATCAACAGTACCTCAATATTCCTGTTGTTTGACAAATCCTCCAAATTTTATCATTTTCCTACTTTTATCATCTTTGTTGCTCTGATCAGTATAAGATAGAATCTCAGAATTCCTTTAATCTGCATTTCTTTTAATAGTTAAGATTTGGACATTTTTTTCATATGGCTATAGTTAGCCTGGATTTTTTTCCTTAAGAACTTTCTTGCCAAATTCATAGATCATTTATCAAACAAGGAAATAGTTATTTTTCTTATAAATTTGAATCAGTTCCCTATATACCTTGGGAATAAAACTTTTATCAAAGAAATTAGCTACAAAGATTTTTTTCCCATTTACTTCCATTTTAATCTTACCTTTGTTAGATTAATTTGTGCAAAATCTTTTAAATTTTATGTAATCAAAATATTCAATTTATCTTCTGTGATCCTTTGCATTCCTTGTTTGCTCATAACTTTCCTCACACTTGTAGATCTGATAGGTAATTTTTTCCCTTATTTTTATAATTTATTTATAATATAATCATATATCTAAGTTACATATGCCTATTTGGAGTTTGTCTTTAATGTTTGAGGTAATGTATGAGGTGCTGATCTAAATCTAATTTCTTCCATATTGCCATTCAATTTTCCCAGAAATATCTGTCAGATCCTTACCATTATCCCAGTCCCTGAAATCTTTGTATTGATCAAATCCTTGGGTATTAGATATATTTGCTTCTTTTTATGTATAAAACTAATTTGCTTTACTGACATAATTAATTTTTTAAACCAACATTAGAACAATTGAAAAATTACTTTTCTGTTGGATGGTTTAAGATCTGGAACTATTAGGACCTATTTGGTTTCATTTTTTACATTATTTCTCTTGACATTTTTTACCTTTTTTCCCCTCCATATTTCATTTAATTTCTTCCTCGGAAACTAAGTTGTTTAAATGTCCTATTTCTTGTTCTATTGATTTGAGAAATAGGTGACTTCAAAAAAATAAGAAAATATGACATATGAATTGATACCAAATAAGCAGAACTAGAAAAATAGTCTACTTTCTATGCTGATATTATAAAGTTGAACAATTCTGAGGACTTTTGTAAATGAAGAATAAAACAAAAAGAACCAAAAGAACAATGTATGGAATGACAATACTGTAAAAATCAACAACTTTGAAAGCTGTAAGAACTATGATTAATACAATGACCATTCATGATCCCCAAGGACCAATGATGAAACTTGCTATCCATAACACATAGGTGATGAATTCAGGGTGTAGAATTACATACATAGATAGACAGACAGACAGATAGGTATAGCTATAGCTATCTCATTCCAAAATAAAATCTCTTGATAACTGAATACAAATTATATATATATATATATATATATATATATATGTGGACTTGTACACATATGTATGTGTGTGTTATAGGTACACAAACCAAAACTTTCATTTCTTTTTTGTAATATTTTATTTTTTTCAGATTAACTTGTGAAAATATTAACATCCATTTTTAAAATTTTAATTCCAAATTTTCTCTCTCTGTTCCTCCTTATTCCTTCCCTGAGATGGTAAACAATTTGACATAAGTATGTTCAGAGGTCATTTATTTCATTAATATGGGGAGTTCTTGATAAGGAAACTGCCCCTTACCAACATATATAGGCATCTGCTCTGTCATTTATACTCAGACAGTTGCCTGAGAGGAAAAGTAACTTATCTAGGGTCACATAGCAAGCATGTGTTAAAGGCAGAACTTGAATTCAGATTATCATATCCCCAAGGATCTATTTATTATACTATACTCTCTATTGCTATTAACATAGAGACATTTATGTATAGGAATAGCAATATTTCACATTTACATTGCTCATTTTTATATGTGCATACACATTTCTAAATGAGTTTCAAGAATAATTCATAAATATGTATGTCTACATACTTGCATTTATATATGTTAAATTTGATCTAGGAACTCTTTTGCATTGTGTTTGGAGATCCTGGCAGGGGGTCGATAGGAAGTTGTAGTATTATACAATATAATACTACAGATGTATCCAAAAGTATAATTCTTTGTCTAAATTTTCCCAACAATTGTGTCCACTATTTGGTGTAGTTGGTTTATAAAAGAACAAGTCAGTTTAAATCATTCTCTGCCTCAGAGAACTTTAGCCTTTTTCAGCTAGTCATGATTTGGGAATGTGCTACCTGCCCTAAAAAGACAAGCAATAACCATTCATAGACAGTACAATGTTAAATCTTAACATTTGCTCTGACTTGGCAGTTGCCTTTCACACCAACCATATGTTCAAAAATCACCTACCTTTCCATACTGTTAACACACTGGCACCACCAGGATGTCTTGAATAAATGCATTAATTAATCTAAATCAGATGCAATATGCATCCGTGTTATCTCTCTTTCAATGGGAAAAGGACCAATCATCAATGAGCATTTAAATTAAATTCTGTCAGGAAAATATGCTTCTTTGATAGTGTAGACATTTGCATTTTATACTCTTCAATTACCATCTGCTAATGGCAATTTAATTGTTCAATAAATAACACCAAAGAGAGTAAACATTAATGAAGAATGGAGAAATTTTTCATACAATGAATCATTCCAATTTCATTTTCAGATGACTACCACCATATTCAGCAATAAAAGAACAATCATCAATCAAAGACAGAGGACAATCAGGAAAGATTGTAACTATGGTTCTGGAATATTAGATGACCAAAGGAGATAGCTAATTCTTTTTAATAGCTAATTTTTAAAGTGGTTTGGGGGGAATGAGAAGAAAAAGATAAATTGATCTGTATTTTATTTTGTGATCTAATGCTGGTAAAAGTAAGTCAGACAAAGGGGAATTAGATTCTAGTTCTGGCTTGGCTGCTATATAACTTTGGTCAAATCTCTAACCTCTCTGGGTCTGAGTTTCTACTCTAGAATATGAAAGATTCAGCCTAGGTAATAATCACTGACATTTATATAAAGTTTTCAAGTCTGCAAAGTTCATTATCTTATTGGAGTCTCCTGACATTATGATAATGTAACAAAAATGATAACAGCAACATCAACAATAATAATAGCACTTTAAAGTTTTTGAAACTTTTTCATATATTCTTATTTGATCCTTACAGCAACTCTAAGAGAGGGGAACTAACATAATTCCTATTTTACACATAGGAAACCAGACGCTAATGATGTTTTTATCTCTGCTTCATAGATGAGGGAACTAAGATAGAGAACTGAGATGATTTCTTATAGTCATAATGCCAATAAGTGGCAGAAGTAGGATATAATGCCAGGGATTCCTATCCTCCCAATCAGCATGTATCTACTCTGCCATTTCTAACATTTCCAGAAAATATGTACCAGATTTGTATCTAAAAATAAACTTGTTTGAGTTTGAGTTTCCCTGATGCCCACAGCTATGGAATAGAACATTAATTACTACCCTCCAATAAAAGTTAGGAGCTGACAGATAAAGTGATCTTGATGGTTTTTCAAAGGTTTCTAAGAAAGAGAAGCAAAGAAGCATAGTGGAGAACTTTGTATTGTTTATGAATGGTTATTACTTGTCTTTTTAGAGAAGGTAACATTTTCAAATCATGACTAGCTGAAAAATGGTTAAAGTTCTCTGAGGCAGGAAATGGCTTACATTGAATTGTCCTTCCATAAGCCAAGTACACTAAAGAGTAGACACAATTGTTGGGAAAATTTAGACAAAGAATTGTCTCACTCGTATAGAAACCTTTGACTATGGCAGATCAAGGAGCAAGTCTGGCCCTTGATTTGAGACCCATTACTCGTTCGTTGTCCCAAGTCATTCCCTAAAATTGTAACTGCTGGGGCAGTTTTTCCTGCATATCAATGAAACCAGAGAGAGAACCTGGAAAGAGACAAAGAGACAATGAGAAAAAAAGACAGACACAGAAGCAGAGACAAACAGAAACAGAGAGATAGCAAGAGATAAGGACAAAAAGACAAGAAAAAATTCTCATTTTTTTCCTCCTTTCTAAATGTGTCTCTACCTGACAAAGTAAAAGCAGATTTGTAGAATCACCCAAGTGAATGATTCAGGTCAAAAGAAATGCTCTTTGGAGCCTGAATTATCTGGTTCATGTGTCTGCGTTGATCAAAATAAATTGGATAAATGGCTAATCTTCATGTCATGCTATGTGGTCACAGCCCGAATCTGTGCTGTTTTCCTTGAAAAATGGTTTCTAGTGCTTGTGAGAGTCATTTGACTAGAGAAGCATGTCCATGCTTTGCCTCAGCTAAGTTGTCATATAGGGAAAATTCCAATCCATTAAAATCTACCTCTTCAACCATGCCCAGGAGAAACCTTTTCCCCCTTTGAAATCTATGTACTGTATAGCAATCTGACCTATACATAGTGCTTTTGTCTGTGAGTTTTTGTTTTGTGTTAAGAGAAGGGACAGCTATTATTTATTGTTTGTAATGAATCCTACCTAAGTCACAGGGGTATTGAGAGAATTACTGTCAGGTTTTGTAGAGTGCCTTGAGCTCTTCATAGGAAAGGTACTATATATGATAATAAGAGTAATAGCAATAATATCCTTGCACAACCCTGACACTGTGTTCATCTTTGTCTTAAAGAGCAAGATGGTTCATCTCTGGGCCTTGTGGGGATTACTGAACTCACTCTGCTCCAGGAATGCTGAGACAGTTGAAAAAGATGCTCATTATACTCGCTGTCTGTGATTTGTGAACTGTATGTGAATGTGCCAAGCTGAGTTGTTTTCAACTTTAAAAAAAACTGGAAGAGAAAAAAATGTGGTATCATTTGAGTGTGCATAGCATACCTAATGTAAGTTTGAACTTTGACAGTTTATTTTAGTAAAAAGTTCAGGAGAGTTTGAATAGAAATATCCTGACCCAAACCATCACAAGTTTACTAAGAGTTGCAAACATGAATTTGTAAGAACCTGTCAGCACACCCACAAGAAAAGCCAGAAGCAAGGGAGTGGTGTAGAAAAATATAAAAATGTTTGCAAATATGAATAATCATGTAGTTAACAAGAACAGAGGCTCTCCCTTACTGCCCAATGCCAACAGATCATTAATCTAGTACTGGCAAGGACCTCAAAAACCACTCCTTTTTTCATAAATAAGGAAAAGCAGCTAGATGACACAGTGAATAGAGCACTGGCCCTGAAGTCAGGAGGATCTGACTTCAAATAAAACCTCAGGCACTTAACACATTATCTATGTGACTCTGGGAAAGTAACTTAACTCCACTTGCCTTGCAAAAATAAAAATAAAAAAAAATAATGAGGAAAAGGAAAACTTAGCCATGTGAAATGACTGGTTCAAAGTCATACAGGCAGAAAAAATTAAAAGGAATATTTGATCCTTCAACCTGTTTCCAAAAGAAGAGCTTATTCCACTATACAGTTTGACACCATTTCCACCTTATCTCTCTGCCACTAACCCATTCTTAAACCTTTCTTTTTAGTCAGACAACCAATAAAATTTAGATTTGATGTTAGAAGACCATGGTTTGAATCCATGCCCCAGTACATCACCTGAATGATCTTTACCTTAGAGCAGAATGTCTATGGCTCTCTTTTCATTTGTATGAAATGAGGACTTTAGACCAGATCATGTCTAAAATGTTCTTCGAGCTTTATCTCCTGTGATCCTCTCATTCAGGCTCTTGAACAAAGGTCTCCATAGATATAAGTGAGATAAGAGTTTGTTTTGATTCCAGAGTACTTTTTCCCAGAGTACTTATGGCCAGTAGCACCAATGTCCTTTTTTAGTCTGGGAGAGACTCCTGTCTCTGGGGATGTAAAATCCATTAAGTCTGAAGTTTGATTAAGTGTAAGCCTCTTTTCCAAGCTAACAGTCCTACAGAAAAAAAAAAATCTATAAAAGGTTCATATTTACGTTATTTGTGATGTGAAAGAAAGCTGAAAACAAAATATGTGCCAAATAATCAGAGATGGCTGAACAAATTATGGTAATGGTATTGGTAGCATGGTGTTGGTAGCAGCAGCAACAGCATTTATATAGTGTTTTAAGGTTTGCAAAGTACTTTACAAATATTACTGCATTTTATCCACACAACCCTGGAAAAAAAGCACTGTAATTATTTCCACTTTACAGATAATGAACCAGGCATACAAAATCTTCATGACTTGTTCATGACTTACTAATAAATAGCCAAAATTTGGGCTTAGATTTTTTCTGATGAGGTGGTTGGAGGTCTAGTAGGTCTAGTAGATATAAGAATATCTAAATGGTATAAGAATGTAATAGAACATTTACAGTGATCAATACAAAAAAATTCAGTGGATTTGTAGAAGTGATGCTGAGTGAAAAAAGTACAACTTTAAACACACAGACCCACCATGATTACAGCAAAGTACATAACAGAAAGGCAATAAAACTCTGATCAGATGTCCTTGTGACTGTCATACTGTCAAAGATAAAGGATACCATTTCTTCTTTCTGTTTTCAATCCATTGTTTGTCTTTCAGAGCATGTAACTTTGGGGAGGAGGTGAGAAGAGGGCAGTCTGGTTATTTGTAGGGAAGTATCAAAATAAAATTCTTCATTAATTTTTTTTTTTTTGGTTAGAACAGCCAATTGGCAGGTTATCCCAGATAATAATACAAGTGTGTATTTCTGATGATTTTCCTCTAAACCATGATAGCATTTATAAGGTTGGACAAAAGATATATAAGAAGACAAAGTCATCTGAGTCATTTTTAAGCAATTTCAGAAGCTAGTCAAGATTGAATTAATGACAAAAACCACAGAGACAGAAATAAGGCAATTTGTAGAAGCCAAACTAGATAAGCCTCCAGACTACTTGGTCCCTTTGTTCATTTCAAAGGTGTATGATAAGCTTTCTATTCTTTGAAGTCTGATTCTGATAGTCACTTCTACAATCTATTAAATTGCAAACAAGCATATTGGTTAAATCCAAATCACATTCAGAATTATAGTCCTAATTCTGCCTTGGCAGAATTCCTTGTCAATTCCATAAACACTTCCTGTCTCTGGTGTCACAATTTCCTCTCCCCTTCCTGAATTCTCACTTTCTTCACTCCAGTTTGGGTCCAATGAGGCAATCCAGTCCTGCTCTCCCTATAGGAAGCTGCCTGTTGGCACTCTGCCATTTCTAAAATTTCATTTTTGAATTGCTTTCCTGGATTTTACAACTCTTCACCAGTTTACTCCTCCCTCTCTTTCCAAATGCATTTCCCCCTATCTTCATCAATCTGTCACCCTCCAATCCCACCCCCTCACTCTATTCCTTGGCTTGTCAAGCAGTTACAGTTTGAATGAGGAGGCTGAAAATCTCATTTATCACTTTGGAAAAGTCTTGCAAAAACATATTGCAAAATCCTCCCTAACAGGAGGGAGATGCACTGGAAAAAAAAAAAATGAATTTCTGAAAGAGGGAGTAGCCCTCCAATAGAGCAAAACTATAAACTGCTTTTACAATGCTTTCTGGAAATCTAATGCTAGCATCCTCCTCTACACATTGTTTGTAAAACTCTCAGTGCGGCAACTTTTCTCATATTCCTGAATTCTGTTGTTGTTTTTTAATGGTTTATTGATGCCTTTAGTTTTGACATCACAGTCATGCCCTGCTACTACTGCTCACTTCGAATGAGTCCCCTTCCAACAAAGAAAAATAGTTCAATAAAACTAGCCAATATCATGACCCCCATTTAATAGCCTATAAGATACTGAATTATTTTTTTTTAATGAAAACCCTGTTCAAACGGAGGCAACAAATCCCATTGAAGTGGCTACAAATATTAAAAGGCTAGGCTGACCTAATACCTATTACCTTCTTCCTAGACCCAAAAATACTCCTGAAGAGTTGATAATTTATATAGCTTTTTTGAGGCTTGTACTTGTCCTCATATTGTGATTTACTCTATTTTACTCACCACATTGGAACCTTCTTCTACAAACTCAGCAGATGGTTGAATTACTAACAGCCTCAGGTGACATTTAAATGTTTGAGACAGAAACTGCCTCACAGGGCAATCACCTCTTTTTACCCCCAGGCAATTCTATGGTGCAACAATGGGAGGGGGAAGTGTGAGGAGATTGAAGTGGGTAAAAGATCCTCAAGAAAATTAGACACAAATATCAAAATTTTCCAGATGCCAGAAACAACAGACAATGGGTGTGCTGTGGTCCTGTCAGGCTCAAATATCTTGAGTGACAATAAACAAAAGAGAAAAAACAACAACAAAAAACTAGGGCTCTGAAATGTTAGACCAAGTGAATTTTTAAAATACCTTATTGCCTGTTGTTTTCTTAGATGTGGCTCAAATTATAATTATAGTACAACCAATGTTATATAAAGTTCATAGAATCCCTTCCTTTCTTTGGCAGACAAACCAAGTTTAAGATTGGGGAAAATCTTTCTAGTAACAATCAATGTGACTCATTCTGACCAATTTAGAAGTGTCAGATTGGTAAAATGCCCTGCACAGATGAAGGCTGTTGGAAGCTGAGCCTTTATCTGAAAGCACTCCTCCCACAAGGACAAGGTTGCCTGCTTTAATAATAGCACAAAAAGAGTATATCTAAGAGATTATGTACCATTTAGCTACCAATGTAGACAAGATGGGCTCATGAATTCTACTTTTCTCAAGAGAGGGACTCGGCTTAGGTTTACCAGAAGATTTCATCTTCAAGACTGGAATCAAGAAGGGGTGATTAGGCCAGAGATAGGGTCAACCTCATTCCTCTAATAAACTTTCCCTTGTCCCATTAATGTTTTCTATAATTTTCCCTTCCTGGACCCATAGTGTTCTGGATTACTAGCTGGGGTTGGCAGAGAGAGCTTGAAGTATTGATAAAGTATTGATAGTTTTGATAAAATTATTCCCTCAGGCAGGCAGGGAAGAGCACTGATGGGGATCAGTTTTACCTTTTAATCCTACCCTCTATGAAGGGCATGGGTAGCCCTACCTTGCAGTGTCCAACCAGAAATCCAAGTTACATCAAACCCCTGAGGTTAAATTTCCCCTATAACCCCTTGGGTTAAGCTTTCTGAAGCCCTCTGCCTCATGATGACTTTTCCCTTCCCCTTCCCTCATGCCAATGATGATGTTCTAGTGGCAGTCAGAGAGTTATGGGAATCCCCTTTTGATCAGAGTTGCAGGTCCTTCAAAAAAGAATTCATGAACCAGAAGAATTTTAGGTGGCAAAAAGGGAAGTTTATTGTTGGATGAGAAGTCAGCTTTGCTAGGAGATTGACTTCCTCTGTGGCAAGAGAAATAACAAGGGTCTCTTCACAGCGGGGAGGAGTCCTGACAAGCAGCTTTGCCAAGGGACAAGGCATAGTCCTGCTTTGGATATTCTGCAAAGAATTGAGTTTAAAATTGCCCTTTAATAGGAAATCTGAGGCTCAGGTTTCAAACTGAAAGCCAAAGTCTCCAGGCCTAGGCGCTTATCAATATCAGGCCTAGATCTCCAATTGAATGGAAATCACTTTGAAAGTTTCCTGATTGAGGATCCAGCTACCAATGGGGAAGGGCTGCAAGGGGAGGTGGGGGGGGAGGGAAGGAATGGGGCATGATTTCCTTAGAAAAGGCACCACTTAACTTGTCTGGGGAGATATGCTTCCCAAGAGGGCCTGAGACTCAAATCTCCCTTCTTTACAGAGCAAAGGGTACACAATTTCAGAGTGTTAATTTTACAGATCAAAAGGGGACACAGTTTTTTACAGAGTTCACCCACATCACCAAGAGGTATCTTTCCTCTCATTTTCCCACTATAATTCATGGTGTCTTTTTCCTTATCCCATTCCCACCATGCTTCATGATGTCTTTCTCATTCTTATAGCTAACTCTTTTACGTTCCATATGAGTCTATGAATTTAGTCTTTCAATTAAGAGCATACTCCCACTTCATGGAATATTCCCTTTCTCCTAATTAATTGTGAGTTCCATTAGGGAACTTGTCCTTTTCATTGTTCATTGTTTAAACCACTTTCCCATCTAATTACATGTTCTATTTCATATTTACCAACTCTGTTTCATATTTACCATTCCTGGTGTCTATTCTATCTCTTCATTTTGTCTGGAACCTCTTTTCCTAAATATACTTATCTTTTGCCAAAGAGAATAGTTATTGTGAATTCTTCACATGACCAAGCCCAACATTTGGTGTCTATCTTAATCTCATCATTTGGTGCTGAACCCCAAACACATCATTTGGGACTAGGAATTGCTCCCCTGAATACATCATCAGTATCCCAAGAAGAAGTTACAGTTAAAGTTGGAGATGTGATATCTTACTAAGTTAGGCTGTGATCTTATGTAACAATAAATTTAAAAAAAAAACAAAAAACATTTATGGTATACTTACTATGAGGTAGGCATTTTGCTATATGTTATGAATACAATTACAAAGGATGATGCAATTCCTATCAAGGAGTTTACATTTTAAAAAAGGAGACAAAAAATTACATGAATATGTGCAAGAGGAAATATAAATGACTGGATACAAAAGAGTTGAATACAAGGTAATTAGGGAAGAACACTAGCATTTGGATGGATCAGGAAAAGCTTCATGTGGAAGGTGTTGCTTGAGCTGCATATTAGAAGAAAGAGATTCCATTAAGTCAAAAATGAGAAGAGAGTGCATTTCAGACATAGAGAATAGCCAGTGCAAAGCCATGGAGTGGAGATGGAAAGTCATGTATGAGGTACAGATAGACTAGTTTGGCTGTATTATAGAGTTTAGGAAGGGGAATGGTGTAAATTAGGCTGAAAAGGTAGATTGGAGCCAGTTTGTAAAGATCTTTTAATGTTTAACATGTTTAATTTACTGTTTCCCTCTTAAGAGGAATACAAATCACAGGAGGGTACTGTGATTCTTAAGAACTATATGGGTCCTGAGGGAAGAGTAGATCTTAAAGGAAAGGTAGAATTATGTCAATTCTTTATTGGTTACTATGAGTCCTTAATGTAATTTTACATGGGATGCAATAAAGGCTATTTTGTATCTAACATGCATTGTTACCTTAAGTGTTTGTATGGGTTCTGGGTATCCTTTGTCAAGATGTGATAGAAACAAAATATATTTGATCAATAGATATTTAATCAATGGATATTTCAGCAAGACAACTCTGGATAGAGTCAAAATAAGAGATATTATTTTTGTAGCCACTTTAAGATTAATAAGTACACATCAGACCAAAGCCTGGAGTGTTGGGCTATCCACAGAGCAATATGGCTCTGCGGATAGAGTACTGGACCTGGAGTCAAGAAGATCTGAGTCCAGATCTGGCCTCAGACACTTATTAGCTGTGTGATTCTGGATAGGTCATTTAACTTTCTCTAATCCACTAGAGAAAGAAATGGTAAACCACTCCAGTATCTTTGCCAAGAAAATCCCACGAACAGCATTGACAAGCTTCTTATTGTGGTTTTGCACCCTTCAAGAGGACCAATGACATCATGAGAATGGAATAATGACTGATATGTGAATTGGATTTGAGTGCAGCAGAGTTGCCCAAAGTCATCACTTTCACTCTCTCTTCCAGAGTCATTGAAGTAGCAAAACAAAAGTCCAGACAACCGACAATGACCTAGGATGCAATGAATGACCTTGGCATCTTTAATGCGTGACTAAGTTCTAAAAGTTCCTCAATGCCTGCTTCATCTGCCTCCATGGACAATGGGAAAAAAATGTTCTCATCCCCTCATTCTGGTGGGTGATATCTTCACATACTTGGGTAGACATCTTCCAAATTAACCGACTGATTTGAGACTATTGGTTACTCTCAATCTAGTTTAGTCTGTCTGATGAGACAGTTTTATGGGAGATGTGGCCACTGTATGTGCAAAAGCTTGTGAGCTTTTGGAGTCACAGGTGAAAGCCAGGTGATAGGCAGACACCAAAGATAGACAAGAAGTCATAAAAAGGGTTCAGCAACCCTTCATATAAGAGCTGGTACTCCTTCCTATAAACCCAACATCCTATAAGTTGGTGTACTATGGTTCACAAAGTCATTAAGAATCAGACACAATCGAACAACTGAACAAATTATAAAACACATAGACACATAAAGGGATTCTGATGTTTGGGTTCAGACAGAAGTCACTATAGTCTGAAGCCAAGAGATACTTTTTGTTTAACCTATCTTTAAGTAAATAGACTCTTCCCCAAAATTTCTTGCCTATTATAATTGGCAAAGGATATGGAAAAAACAATGCTCCAAAGAATTATATGATGTGAATGAATGGATGAATGAAAGAATGACAGAAAGAATGAAAGAATTTTTTAAGGTCTAGTAATGTGCTTAGTGTTATGAATACAAATACAAAAGTAAACAATCCCTAGAACCTACTCAAAGGGAAGTGATGGTTGGGGTATTGAAGGGAAATTTTGATTTCTAAAGTTATAGGGATAATGAATATAGCCACAGAGGAGTGGACATTTATACTCTATATAGAAATAAGGGCAAAGCTGATTTGGTCATGGATTGTGGTTCTAGAAGTGAAAGCTGGGAAGGAGATAACAATTGAAGGAGATAAAAGAAGACAACTCACCAACATTTATGAAATGTTGACCAAAAAGAAAACATTATTATGAAAGACTGTTACACATCACTAATAAGAAGAAATATTCAATTTAAAGTATTTTCATTGCACACTCAAAAAATTGATAAATGTGACATAAAAGTAATAACCAATTTACTTTTGTGGTAGATTTTATTTCATTCATTTTCCCAATAATCACACTCACCCCCAAATCAGGATTCAGGAAACCCAGTACATTAATATCTACTTGATGGTACTGTGATTTGGAGATGCAATTTCCAACCATTCTGGAAACAATTTACTGTTATGTAGAAGAAAAATACTGAATTGTTCATCCCTTTCAACTCAGATGCTCTTTTGTTGTACTTAAACCCTGAAAAGCTCAAAGACAGAAAGAAAATTCCAATGTGTACTAAAATATTTATATATTTTATAACTAAGAATTGGGAATAAAGTAGGTATCCATTGATTGAGGAACAGCTGAACAAATTGTGAAAATGAATGGAATGGAAGATAGTGTACAATGGCACAAAACAATGTATATTAAAAAATTCAGAGAAACATGGGTAGATTTGAATGAAAAGAAGCAAAGTTATAAAAGTAGATACAAGAAAATAATATACACAATGATTACAACAGTGTAAATGGAAAAATAACAACAACAACAACAACAAAATGGAGCTAAATGTTACATAATTATCACAATCTTTCTTGACCCTAGAAAAGAAATTTTAAAATGCACTTCCCTTCTTCCATTAGAGATGAGGAACTGGGTGTAGAATGTTTCATCTGCCATCAAATATAATAGATACACAAGACGATTTCATTTAATTGGTTTAACTTTTTTTTATTGTTTACTAAATGTTTTATGAAATGGAGTGAGGAAAAAGGTATTCTAGAAATGGCTGTAACTTCTTTGATTCTTTGTCTTTTATTTTATTTTTATCACCAAACAGCCATTGTCTTCTAAACATTTAAAAAAGCTTTCTGGAAAGAATGTTTAGTGTCAAAGAATACAAATACAAAGTTTGATAAAGAAGCAAAATTACTGGGCTGGGACTCCAATGATCTTTGTTCTAATCCTTGTTCTATAAATTGTGTGAGCCTAAGCAAGTCACTGAAATGTTCTGTACCTTAGTTTCCCCTGTTTATTGAAGAGGTTAAATTAAACAGTCTCTAAGGACTCATGCATACTTGGAGGGGAGCATAACTAAGGGGATGTAAATCAATGTGTTTTACCAGAATTCCAGAATATTCAACAACAAGAAACTCTCCACATGCTTTATACTGTAAAGGGGAATATGGATGGGGCTAAAATTTATAACAAAAAAAGAAGTAAAAACCATAGTCAGTGAAATTTGATACTGCCACTAGAATCAGACATTGCTATTTCTACTACCAGATGGGCAGAAAGATGTGGGCCAAAGATTGTCAGCATGAATGTCTGTGACACCTGCAAGTCCTATCCTATTTTTGATGGTTGTCTTCTATATTTATGATTCCATGTGTTGTGTATGATATATTAGCTGAAGATTTTCACTTTGCTCTGAGCTGTGGAAACAACATAGTGAGACCTTTCTTTTGGTACCATTTAGTAAAGCCAGAAATATTAATTCCACTAAAACTCTGCTTCCATATTATCTAAAATTCAATGTAGAATAATGTCTTGAGTTAACACTGTTTTAAAAAAAAAAACAGGAAGAGTTTGTACCTTTTGTGGTTTTGTGGCATCTGATATGAAGATGGAAGTTATTCCATTTTCGTTTTCATTAAGAAACTTCTTTCTAGTTTTGTTGGGCACTCATGAGTTTGCTTTTGGTGGACACTAAAGTATTTTATTTGGATCTAACATAGGAATATATGAAAGTATTAACTTCCTGAAATTACTAACTTATTCACTGTTCATGTAGCAGGGGTCCTCAAACTTTTTAAATAGGGGGCCAGTTCACTGTCCCTCAGACTGTTGGACAGCCGGACTATAGTAAAAATAAAAACTTTGTTTTGTGGGTCTTTAAATAAACTTCAAAGCCCTGGGTGAGGGGGATAATCGTCCTCAGCTGCCGCATCTGGCCCACGGGCCGTAGTTTGAGGACCCTTGTGAGTCTTTAAATGATTTTAATTAGTTGAATTCAATTCCACTTTACCTTCCCATCCCAAGTTTCTGTTTTGACTCTCTATTCCATTTTCCTGAGCCTCTTACAAATAACTCTTAAACTGTTCTATCCCTTTGCTCCCCTTCTCATTTTCCTGATCATTCTCTTACTTGCATTCCTTTCAAAATTTTCTATTTGCTTATATTACTTGGGAAATGGTAATCCTTTAAATATCAAGTGTATAGTATGTGAATTCCAGCCCAGAAATTGTAATGTCTGGAATTTTTCAGTGGACCACACAAGATCTGGGTGGAATTCTACTTTAAAAACCAAATGTCTTTAATTTTATTTTGGAATCAAAAGCAATTGTGTTTTCTTTGGGAAACTCTTTTTTGTAATAATTCTGCCAATGCCATTACCTTAGCTCTGGGAATTATTTGCTAATTCATTTTACAGAGTCTAGAATTTTTAAAAGGAAATTCTATAAATACTACAAAAATAAGACCTCAAAGACAAAAAATAATCTTATTTTTGTAAATAGAATATATCCTTTAGATTTTTTGAAAAATATGAAGTACAGGGGTAGCTAGGTGATGCAGTGGATAGAGCACCATCCCTGGAGTCAGGAGGACCTGAGTTCAAAAATGATCTTAGACATTTAACACTTCCTAGCTGTGTGACCCTGGGCAAGTCACTTAACTCCAATTGCCTCAGCAATATATATATATATATATGTATATATATATACATATATATATTTGTGTGTGTGTATACATATATATATATGTGAAGTACAGTTAAGATTTTTATTGTTTAAATATGAAAAGAGAAAAAGCAGTCCAACAATCTTTTGTGGATTCTAAGAAATATCCAAAGAAGATATTCTTCTCTATCAATGTTTCTCAAAACTTAATTTTTTAGATTAAATACTAAAATAAATTGCTTAATAGTTGTTTTTTAAGTAGAGTCAAGAGACTTCCTCATATAAGGGCACCCTCAAAGCTACCTCCTGTTCGGAGGCACACATGGTTGTACATCTACTCCAAATTCTAGGTCATGATTATCCACTAATGTGTATCTTTTGTTTCTTTTTTATTTTCATGAATTCTAGCTTTAAAGCAATGGTGTTTAACCTTACATTTCATGAGATCCATAAACTTGAATAGGTGGAAAATATTTTCAACATAATCATAATTCAATATGATATTTTTACTTAAAAACATTATAGTGTTACTGGATCCATAGATTTTCCATAGATTTTACCAGTCAATTGCCAGTGAGATGCATGCCCTCCCAAAAAATTATCAACACCAAACCTAAAGCAGTAAGGAACCTTAGAGTTTACCTAGTCCAAACTTCCCCTCCCCTTTTTTTTGGAAGAAAGGAAATAAGTATGTATTAAGTACTGTGCAGATATTTTACAAATGTCATCTCATTTGTCCTTGTAACAATCCTTGGAGTTATGTGCTGCTGTGATCCTCATTTTCTAGTTAAGGAACCTGAGGCACAGGCTGAATGATTTATCTGAGGTCACCTAGTAATTTAAATCTAAAGTTAAATTTGAATGCAGAACTTTCCGGCTGCAGGGCTAGCTATCCACTGTGCCATCTATCTGCTTCTGCTTCCTTTTTTTTTAAAGCAAGAACCTGAAGTCCAGGGGATGCAGGTAGGTCGGGGTTAAATATTTGCTCCTGGGTGCTCTGAATTCAGGACCACTGGTCTCTCCACTATGTCATATATTTAGCTGCAGAGATTTAATTGAATGGCATAATGAAATAACAAGAGAAACTGTCTCCCATAAGGTAACTCTACCATCACAGAGAGAGAATACATGCAAACCGAGTAACTCATGCAGCTAGACTTCTTGGACCTCCTTTCTCTGCTTTTCTGGTGTCTTGTAGCTCTACGGTGGGCATCTCCATTGAGTTGTTCTTTGCTGCCATCTGCCGGTCTTCTGCTAATAAGTGATTTTTCCTTTCTCCTCTCCTCCCCACCCCCCATTCAGCAAGGGTTTCAGCTATTTTTGCTCATGGTCCTAAGGAGAATTTTAGTGCTTCATGGGTGCATACAATCAGCAATTAGAAATGCTTTTATGCATTTAAATATGTTTTTTGGACTCTGCTCCTCTGCTGCTACTCAGACTCACTTTAATCTCTTATTTGAGTAATGGTCAGAAAATTTGAATTTCTTCCATATTCCCTTGGGCAATTAGGTGGCACAGAGAATAGACTCACAGTGGTCCTCAAAGTGTAGTCCAAAGAATTGTTGGGGTCTGGGTCTCTGAAACCCTTTCAGAGGCTCTATAAATTCAAAATCATTTTTTATTTCTAATATAGTAAATAGCGATAAATATTACCTATATGAACAAAAACTCTTTGAACAGATCCTCAATGGTTTTTTTTTTAACAACATGAAGATACTGAGAACAAAAGTTTGAGAACCACTGGAATAGAGTGTTAAGGAAGACTCATCTTCCTGAGATCAAATCCTGTCTTAGATACTTGCTAACAATGTAATCCTAAACAAGCCTGTTAATTTTTTGCCTTGGTTTTCTCATCTGTAAAATGAGCTGGAGGGGGGAAAAATGGCAAACTATACCAGTATCTCTAACAAGAAAACCTCAAATGGTGTCGTGAAAAATCAGAAATGACTGAAAATGACTGAACAACAAAGAAATAATTCTCCTAGTTGCCTACAAAATTAGGAATTCCAGTTAGGGAAAAAAAAAGTGTTCCTTTCAATCCTCACATGCCTCTGGTCTATGTAAATCACTTGATGAAGTAAGATTGAAAGAGATTGGATGGAGTTAGTGATGTCAATTATTTTTGCTTTATTTCTGCCTAGCAACCAAATCATTTTGCTTCCTACATTTAGTTTAACTTTTTTTTTTTTTTCATGGCAAGACCAAAATAGGACTTGGTGTTTTTAAGAAGTAGGAAGCTTGCTTATAAAGGACAGTGAAGACCAACAGCAGGAGGAAAGGCCAATTCTAGAGCACATATTTATCCATTTTATGAAAAAGGGATATCAAAGCCATGAAGCAGACAAAGCAGGCTTGCAGAGCTCAACCTAGCAGGAGAAAATAAAAGTAATCTTTCTTTTAAAAAGGGCAGAGTGACAGATCTGAGAGAGTGTACAGAGAGCAAGAGGGTAGAGCTAAAGGAGTAAATTAGAATCTTAACCCAAAAAGTTAGAAGCTAAATTTGCGGAAAGAACCTGTGATGAAAGAGCAATTATCATTAGCTATAGTAACATAAGAAAGTAGCAATCAAAGTGTTTAATTTTTAATTCTCAGTTGTATTTTCTTTTAACTCTTGTTTTTTCTGAGGAATTAAATTATAAAGTGGGGGGCTAATTCATTCCTCTTGCTAAGTTGATTTTTTTAAGTTCTCACTATGGAGAAGATATAAAACTCACTTTGAAAATACCTGGGTTAACTACACATTGCTCAGATTGGCTAAGATGACAGGAAAAGATAAGGATAAATGTTGGAATGGATGTGGGAAAACTGGGACACTAAAACATTGTTGGTGGAGTTGTGAACTGATCCAACCATTCTAGAGAGTAATTTGGAACTATGACCAAAAGGCTATCAAACTGTATATATGCTTTGAGGCAGCAGTATCTCTACTGGATCTATATCCCAAAAAGATAATAAGAAAGAGGAAAGGACCCACATGCGCAAAAATATTTGTAGCAGCCCTTTTTGTAGTGACAGGGAACTAGAAATCAAGTGAATGCCCATCAGTCAGGAAATGGCTTAATAATGTATGATATATGCGTGTTATGGAATATTATTGTTCTATAAAATGATCTTTGGAAAGGCCTGAAAAGACTTCCATGAACTGATGATAAGTAAAGTGAGCAGAACAAAGAGAACATTGTTTATAGCAACAAGTTTATGTGATAATCAACTCTGATAGAAGCAGCTCTTTTCAACAATGGAGTTATTCAAGCCAATTGTAATAGACTTTTAATGGAGAGAGACATCTACATGCAGAAAGCAGACTATGGGGACTGAATATGGATCACAACATAGTATTTTCACTTTTTTATTGCTGTTTGCTTGCTTTTTTTTTTCTTTCTCATTTTTTCCTTTTTAATATGATTTTTCTTGTGCATCATGATAAATATGGAAATATGTATAAAAGAATTGCACATGTTGAATATATTTTGGATTGCTTGTTATCTAGGGAGGGAGCGGGGGAAGAGAGGGAGAAAAATTTGGAACACAAGATTTTGCAATAGTGAATATGAAAAACTATCTTTGAATGCATTTTGAAAATTAAAAGCTATTATAAAAAAAAAAAAAAGATCTGGATTCAAGTCCCATGTCTGATACATGATAACTGTATTAAATGACTTGCCCAGTATCATACAACTAGTAAAGTGTCTGAGGCAGGATTTGTACTTAATTCTTCCTGATCTGAATCCCATACTCAATTCACTGGGTCACTTAGCTGCTTCACCAAAAGGGAGGGATCTCAAAAATTGATAGTCATAACCTCACTGATTTGGGAGCTCCCTGAAACAAAGTTTCCTACCTATTACAACCTGTAATGTCCGGGCTAGCTCTCTGGAGGGCCTCAGGTTCAGTCAGAGTCAGGATCAGTCAAAGTCATTAGTCTTTACGAAGAGAAGTGAAGGAGGCAGACAAGCTGCCACGTGGCTCATCAAAGATGGATCCTGGACTCTGGAGTCTGGAGTCTGAAGTCTTCCCTGCTGAGCAAGCAGCAGAGAGACTCTGACTCAGCCCTCCAATCCTTCCCTATGATTTACCTCACCACAACACATTCAACAGACTCCAATAATGAGGAGAGCCATTACATCACCAAATCATCTAAGTATATGGTTATAGAGCCATCATTTTAGGTGTAGCAGGTACTTAACTTTAAGTGCTCTGCTGTCTTAGATTCAAGTACACCTTTTCAGAGTTCCAGCCCTCTGAAATCTTCCAGCCCTCTACAATAACCCATCCATGTTTTCCCATTCCCAAGTGTAACTCTTGTACATATTCTCCCAAAAATTTTCCACAAGGGCTCCACCAAACTTTCTAAAAACCTTCCTTGATTTCTCATAATATCAAGAGGATAGCTTTGGAACAATCTAGCCATTTACATTCCACCTCACTCTCCAACTGATCAATCCATCTTCTCTTCCTATGAATAGAATGTGAACTCCTAACGAAAAGGGACTGTTAGGAAGTTTTTTGCTTTGTTTTGAATTCCTAGCATTTACCACCATGCCTAAGGCTTAGTTGGCGGTTAGTAAATGTTTATTGACATCATAAAAATTTTTAGTGACATCTTTTCCTCAAGAGTTATTCTCTGGTTATATGTAAGAACATTCAAATCACTAAAAAAAAAAAAAAAAAAATCAAAATTCACCTTTCCTGTTCTTTTTGTGTGATACTTCTCTTTATTTCTTCAAAGGCAGTGAAATTCTAGTTTTTGTTATCATAAAGCAATGACAGTAAAGTGTTTCTTTTGGAAAGATGGTCCTTTGCTTTCATGAGAAGTTTTGTATAAAGAAAGTTTTGCAATGTTTGGAAAGCAATACAAACTGGTTTTTGCCTTCTTTTAAACTCTAAGCCTAGCTGATTGTCAATCTTTCCTATCTATCCTACTTATAAATACTGCTGGAAAAGCTCTATATGTTATTGATCTAGATTCATGTGGAAAACTGGGATTTAGAAAATCTGAGAGATAGATATTCTTCATCCAATTTGTCTTTTCTGTGTGGATCAAGTAGCCAAACTCCTTTGAATGATTGATTACAGATTTCTTTCAGGAGACTTTTATGTTTGAGGATTTAATGTTTTCAACATATTGTAATTCAAAAAAATAGGAACATCTAGAAGATCTCAGGTGGTACACTAGATAGAGCACTGGGCTTAGAGTCAGAAAAAATTATCTTCATGAATTCAAATCTAGTTCCAGATACTTACTGAGCAAGTCACTTAACCCTGTTTGCCTCAGTTCCTCATCTGTAAAATGAGATGCAGAAGGAAATGGCACACCACTCAAGTAGCTTAGCAATTTAAATTAAAGCTTTTTATTTTCAAAATATATACATGAATAATTTTCAACATTCACCTTTACAAAATCCTGTGTTTTAATTTCTTCTTTCCCCCACCCCCTCCACTAGATGGCAAGTGATCCAATATATGTTAAATATGTGTGATTCTTCCATAAATATTTCCACAAATATCATGCTGCACAAGAAAAATCAAATCAAAAATGGAAAAAATGAGAAAGAAAACAATATGGAAGCAAACAACAAAATGAGTGAAAATACTATGTTGTGGTCCACATTCAGTTCCCACTGTCCTCTCTCTGAGGGCAGATGACTTTCTTCATCACAAGACCTTTGGAACTGGCCTAAATTATCTCATTGTTGATAAGAGTCATGTCCATCAGAAATGATTATTGTATAATCCTGTTGCTGCTGTGTATAATGTTCTACTGTTTCTGCTCATTTCATTTAGTATCAGTTCATGTAAATCTCTCCAGGCCTCTCTGAAATCATCCTGCTGATCATTTCTTATAGAACAATAATATTCCATAGCATTCATATATCATAACTTATTCAGCCATTCTCCAACTGATGATGAAAACTCAGTTTTCAGTTTCTTGGAAAGAAAAATTTAAATGGAGTCATAAAGAGTTGGACATGATTGACACAATTCAACAATAACAATAACAAAAGACCTCACTATCTACCAGAAATCCCTCCTTGATGTGGGATTAGCCCTAATGTTCCTCCATCTCACTTCATGGAACACTTTTGAGAAACATGCATCTGGTTTTATGCCTTTCCTGATTACTATCAGAGGATTCTATCTTGGTTAGGTTCAATTATTTATATGTAAAAAAATCTGAGCTAATTTGTCTTGTGACCTTACATTAGTCACTTAATTTCTCTGAGTCTTAGTTTTCTCTTCTGTAATTTGAGGGAAATGTACTCAGTGAACTTCAAAATTCCTTCTATCTTGAGATCTATAATCTTATTATTTTTATTCAGTTGCTTCAGTTGTGTCCAGCTCTTCGTGGCCCCGTTTGGAATATTCTTGATAAAGATAATAGAGTGGTTTGCTATTTCCTTCTCCAGCTCATTTTACAGATGAAAAAAACTGAGGCAAACAGGATTAAGTGACCTGTCCAGGATCACATAGTTATTAAGTGTTTGAAGTTGGATTTGAACTCAGGTCTTAACTCTAGGCCCGGTACTCTATTCATTGTGCCACCTATAGAATCCTATCATCTTTTACAGTGTTCAGCTATTGGTAACTTCCTACAGTTCTGGGTATATTCAAGATGGATTTAATTTACCTTTCAAAACCTAGCCCTATAGCTCATGACATTTTGTTTGCTGTTGGTTAAGAATACAGAAATCTCTGAGTTGGATATTCTTTGGGGAGGCTCCCATTCCTTAGTTCCTCTTTATTGTTGTCCACAAGTTACCTTTTTTGGAAGACAGTGTGTCACAGCAGCACAAGAGAAGCACATTTTTTTCTGTCATTAGACATGACAGATTGACAGATTCCAAAGCGAGCAACTGCTGGTGGCCATTGCATTGATATAGGAAAAGAAACTGAAAATGGATTTTACTTTAACTATCAGTTGGGAAAATTTCTTGA
Organism: Antechinus flavipes; assembly: GCF_016432865.1. Lineage (NCBI taxonomy): Eukaryota > Metazoa > Chordata > Mammalia > Dasyuromorphia > Dasyuridae > Antechinus > Antechinus flavipes. The sequence goes on along the minus strand of NC_067401.1, from coordinate 293,087,899 downwards.
AGTTCTTCTTTGATTAAGTTACTTTACTAAAAATGAAAAAAGCAGCTTTCCCTCCTTTCAGCAAATTACAATTCTGTTATTGGAGTCAGACCTACAGATACCAACCCACAAACAAATTTGAAAAGATGATATGGGAAAAGTAAATTCTTTCCCACTGACTTGCAAAATGCCTTTTTAATTTATACAATAATATGCAAATAATTTAGATGCCCAAGTAGACTTTCAAATTTAAAACTTGTTTCTGGTCAAATAAAATAAAAAGACATTTTTAAATGGATATATAAGCAAACACACACAAAATCTCTTCCCTCAGGAAGAGATTGTTTCTATTGTAACTTTTTCCTAGATTTAGTGATTGTATTCTAAATATAACTGGCTCCTATAAGAGATACAACACTCTTTTTTTTTACCCTCTCTCATTTTACTTTTCTCCATATTCCCCATTTTATTTAACATGTTCTTCAATAATATTCAGTAATTCAGTCAATACAATAATATGGAGATGTTTCATATAGATAACTACTAGTTAATATATTATTCTAAGTGTTTATTCAGTTTGTTTTTTGTTTCTGCTCACTTTCAAAGAGTATTTTGAAAAAAAGAGTATGATTCGGATGAGTTCTTGAACATCCTTTTGATTTTTAAATTGCATATCCTTTGCCTTTTAAAAACATGCTGAGAGTAGTTTGAAAACACTGATTCTGGGTTTGTGACCCATGTTTTTCCATTTTATATATGTCACATTTTAAGCTTTCTGGTAAATCCTAGTTTTCACAGGAATTTAGTGACAACCTGATTGCTAATTTTTTTTTTTTTTGCTCATGATGTGGAAGTATATTAAAACACTTCTTATTTTCCCTAGAAATATTAAGAAATAATATTTCCCTGGTCTAACCATTTCTAGAATTATCTACCTCACTTCTCAAAAGAAGAATAAGATAAAAAACAAGTGACTTTTCCTAAAGAAACAAATTCAGGATGGAAACTACATTCTGAACAAAGAATACTTTAGATCATTGCTTTCTTCACTCTCTGAAGCAATTGGTCTGTTGACCCAATTAAGGGCAGTCTTTTTTTTTTTCACTGTAAAGAGAATGATACCATGACCCACCCTTCTCTATTTAGAAAGTATGATACTGATATCAATGACAGGAGGGAGACTCTTCAATCCTTGAGGAAAGTGGTCCAGGAAGATATGGGATAGGGACTAATTATTAAGACACTGTTCTGAAAGGTTAACCTAAATTATATGTTATGTTCTTTTCATAGTTTAAAATTTCTATAGGTTATATTATCTTGGGGAGAAAAATGTTTGAGGGCATGAGCAGATTATGACAATTTATGTTTCCCCCTCTGTACTGGAAATCCTTGGTTATTTAGAACAATGGCCAATTAAGTAAAAATGTTTCTGACAGAAATGCCTAAAACACAAAATATAGTATTAATGTTATTTTTCTTCAATAGTAATATCTTTCTGCCTGCTGGGAGGCTAAATAACTTTTTTATTTTGTCATTGTAATTTTGAAATTTGAGGCTAATGTACCTCAGAAGGTTGCATATTTTTAATTTCTTTCTATTGGAATTCTGTGCATTCTTTTGACACTGCTTTATTATAGAAAATTCTGAGAAGCTTTTTTTTTTCTCTCCAATTTGTAAAATACAATGATCAGAGTCTACCCTTCCATATTTCTTAAGATCCCCATAATTCTGAGGTCCTCTCTCCTTGACATATTCTCCAAAGCTGTCATTTTTGGCTTCTTTGTTTCTAAATCTTTTTTGTAGTTTTGCAATTGAGTTATTTTCTGAGAGTGGTATTCAACTTCAGAAAAGACCCTGATTTTGAGAAAGATTGAAATCAAAAGGAAAAACGGATAGATAGTATCATGTAAACAACGAACATGAACTTGGACAGACTTCAAAAGATAGTAAAGGATAGAAGAGCCTGATATGCTACAATCCATGGGGTCACAAAGATTTGGTCATGACTGAACAACAGTAGATTAGCATCCCCATAGTTTCCAATTCTTTAAAACAATCCAAAATGCTGCCATAAATATTTTTGTAACAGGGTCCTTTTCTTCCTTCTTTAATCTTTTGCAGGCATTGACCAAAGTAATGGTATTACTGGGTCAAAGAATATACACACTTTAGTGATTCCTGGTCCATAGTTTCAAATTGATTTCCAGAAGAGCTGAACCAGTTCATGTCTCCATCAACAGTATCAACCCCTCCAAACACTTATTTTCCTTTTTTATCATCTTTGTCAATTTGATGAGTGTGAGGCAGAAACTCAGCATTGTTTTAATTTGTATTTCTCTATTTTTTATTAATTATAGTGTTTTTACATAGCTACTGATACCTTAAATTTCATCCTTGGAAAGCTTATTCATATCCTTTGACCTCAGAGTTGCATAGAGAAATTTGCATTTCTCTAACCACAGCATTTTTTTCCATATGACCAGAAATGGCTTTAACTTCTTCATCTAAAAATTGTTCATGTCCTTTGACTATTTATCACTTGGGAAATGATTTGTTCTTATAAAATTGAGACTATTCTCTATATACAATCAGAAACACTGATTGTAAAAAAAAAATTCCCAGCTTTCTGCTTCCCTCTAATCTTGGCTGCATTGCATTTGTTTGTGCAAAAACTTTTTAATTCAATGTAATCAGAATTCTCCTTTGCATTTCATAAAACTCTTAATTCTTTTTTGGCCCTAAATTGTTTCCTTCTCCACAGATCTCATAGTTGGACTATCCCTTGCTCTGCTAATTTGTTTATAGTATCCTTTATTCTAAATTATAAACCCATTTAAACCTTATCTTAGAATAGAGTATTAGATAATGGTCAATGCCTAATTTCTACCATACATTTTCCAATTTTCCCAGCATTTTTGTTAAACAGTGGGTTCTTATATTATGGCTAAGAATGATATTGTGGCAATTCTCAAGATTTGATTGGTTCAGGAGAATAAGTGTTCAAGCTCTTGATATCACTTCTTAATTACCTAATTAAAAGTAGCCACAAGGATCTCTAAGTTCTTTCTGATGCTTAGCTAGGGGAAAATGATGGGCAACTTAGGCAAGGGAGCTTTTCCTCACTGAATCACCTGGAGATGTCCTCAATGCATATCCTTGTTGAATATCTCTTTCCTGTAATGATTGAGTGATGACCTTTTGTTAAATGTTTGAATGAACTACAAGTATCTCATCTGTTTCAGTATCAAACCACCAAGGGACTGAATTGTCAGTTCTAGACCAAAACACTAATGGAAATATCTTTTCTTGTCTCTCTCTTTTTTTTTTTTTTTTTGGTCAAAATCATTTAAAAAGCAGTCTACACAAAGTGCCTCTATTTACTTTTCTCTTATTCTCTTCTGATATATGACTTCTGACATCATCACACAATTAAAACTATTTTTATTTCCCCAAGTTATCAGTGATTTCTTAATTATGAGATCTAATGGTCCCTTCTCAATTTATGTCCTTCTTGATCTTTTTGCTACATTTGACACAAGCACCCACTATCCCTGGATACCCTCTATTCTCTAGGTTGTTGTGACACTGCTCTCTTCTTTTACCTTCTCAGTCCATTTTGCTCCTTTGTCACCCTTATAATGCCCACTAAATGTTGGAGGGCCTTCAAGGTTTTGTCCTGAACCTGACCCTCTAGTCTCTCTCTCACTTAGTGATTTTATCAGCTTCCCTAGATTCATCTTTCTACAGGACCACCACCACCACCATACCCCCAGGTGCTAGCTCATAATCTCCCAAAATTACCTTATATTATTCTTGTCTATATGGCATCCCCTTAACATTAGGACTGACTCTTTTGTACAAAGGGCAAAATATGAAGGCGTTCACTAAGTATTTGGTGTATTGTAATATAATAGAAAAAGAGCTCAGATATTAAACATTAAGGCAGAGAAAGGGAAAATAAAGTGGGGATGAAGCTGATTGGGAATGGGAGTGGTACAATGATTATGGCAATTGGGTCCTTCGGGATGCCTCACAGCATATATCTCAGGACAAGAGATTGAGCATGGAGTATAGATCGGATTTGGCACTTAGTATATTCTTAATAAATGTTGTTGAATCATTAATGTTAAAAGATGCAGGATCATAGGATTCATAACAAGCTGAACATTGGAACATGAAGGTAGAAGAGTGACAATGAGCAATGTGGCAGATTTGTATTTCAGGATTAGAAGGTTACAGATACCAACTAGTATAACTTCTTAGAGATAATTTTAGCCTTGGAACAGCTCCTATTTAAACTTCTTTTCATTTTCAAGGCCAAGCAGGCCCCATCTGTCTGATTCACATTTTGTTGCCACCACTTATGTCTTCCAAATGTCACCATAGCAGGAACCCAGATTCAGAAGAGCTAACCTTACCTTTCCATCCCTAAAGGAAGCTTGAATCTCTTATGTTCAGCTAAGGATTTTCTACCTTTCGTGTCATAGACTCCTTTTGGCAGTCTGATGAAGCCTGTGGATTTCTCTCTACGTATATCTGTACTTTAGATAGATAGGTAGATAGATAGATAGATAGATAGATAGATAGATAGATAGATAGATAATGTGTGCATATGTATTTATATCTATCTTACTATTCTTCTTAATTCACAGACCACAAGTCAAGAACCCATAATTAGTCTAAGGAATTTTAACTTTTAACAATAAAACAGCAGTCAATTAACAAGGCACTGTCAAGAAGACGTGAGTTCAAATTAGGCCTTAGACATCAGTTATGTGTCTAAGTGGCCTAGGCAACTTAATCTCAGTTTCCTCTTCCACAAAATGAAGATAATAATAGTATACACCTCACTGGGTTGTTCAGAGGATAAAAGAGATATTAGTAAAAAAAGTTTTGCAAATTTAAAAATTCTATTTAAATTCTAGCTATTATTAGCAGTAATAATTAATGTAACAATAAAATAAAAACAAAAAACAAAAAACAAAAAAGTAACAATAAAAATTAGATATGGGAAAAAATACTTCTAAAAGACTCAAAAAAAAAAGATGTTCTTGATAATCATTGAATTGATTGAAAATGGGAGTAAATAAATCCTTCTGTTATTGGTTACTTGTTTATTTCTACCTCTGTGATCAACTCAAATCAACTTATTTACATTCAAAAGGAACTGGGACAGTGTGCCAATAAGACTGTAGGATTGCAACAAACCAGAAAGAAAGGGAACTGGCATGCATATAAGGTCAATTCTATCCCCCTGAAATTATTTGGGGCAGGGACCAAGATTATATAAAAGCAAATTTTCCAAAATGGAAAAGAGGTTCAGACAGTTTTGAGGTTCAAACCCTAAGAAATCTTTTATCAAAGCAGGAGTAATTAAGTGAATGATATAGGAATAAAAGGAAAAAGACAACTACTAAAGATGTCAAAAGGAAGAAAATTCCATTGAAAAACACAAGTATATCTAAAAAAAACTCTGAAACATACCTCCTCAGAAGCCTCTATCCTTTAGTCCCCTTCTTTCCTCTGATTGGAAAGCTCCTTCTGGACATAAGGAGAGCTCTCTGGGAATTCCCTTGATAATTTCCAACCTGATTACTTGTGTGGGGGGATGTAGACGACCATTACCCAAAATGACAACTCAGAGATTACTCAAAATAGAAAGCAAAAAGGTCATGTATTATACCTTCGGAGGATCAGCCATTCTATCATGAGATAAGGGAAAGAAAAAACTCGTGGTAAGAGGGCTAAAAAAGTGGTAAAAATACACAGCTTTTATATAAGAGACTATATCACAAATAAGAGAGCATAGAGAAGGGGAGGGGGAGACATCTAATTGGTTGTTGCAATCCGGAGAGATTGGAATGGAAGGTTTCTGTTTCCCCAAATCACCTGATTTCTAGGAAACAGAAAATCAGGCCTTCAGGCTTCAGATATACCAAGGCTCAAGTAAATATGGGCCTGCACAAATTACACAAGTCATAGGGGAAACACAGAAATAATGAAAATAAAATACAGAAAAATAATTCACACATTCCTGTAAGTTCTTCACCTTATCTCTCTATTCCACACACTTGTAATGTCCGGATAGCTTTCTGGAGGTCCTCCAGAAAGGCCTTGGTCTCAGCAGGATAGACACCACAAGAATGGTCAAGAATAGAGTCTAAAGTCTTTATTCTGGCCCAGTCTATAACTTAGTGGAGAAAGCAGGAGAGCCACCATGAGGCTCTCAAAGATAGAATGTCTCTCTTCCAGTCCTTATTAGTCCTTATATACGTTATTGTAATTGTATCATTATAGCATACTGATTATATGTGAATTTAGAGAACCATTATATCACCATACTAAGTACTAAGTATATATGTGAACTAGAGAGCCATGATCTCATCAATTCCACTGAGTTAACAACTTGTTTCAAGTATACTTGTCCAAAATTCAGGCCCTCTACTACTCTCCTAGATTTCATGATCTCATCATTCTGCAAGATGAAATCCACTCTGAAACTCTGATTTCCTCAGATCATTTCTTACTTCTGCTACAGGACTTTACTATACCCTTTTGTTAGTTAACTTCTACCTTTGTCTATCCAACTCTACATACTCTTCAGTTTCTTTTGATGTCTTGTTTCCCCCCCATAAGATTGTGAGCAGAAGGTTGAAACCATCATGCTTTTCTTCATATCCCCAGAATTTAACACAGTGCCTAGCCTACAATAGGTGTTTAATAAATGTGTACTGGCTTGATTGAGAAGAAACAATATCAAGATATTTAGGCATCAAAATATTTAAACAAAGAAAAACATTTATGAATAAATATTGTAAGACAAAGGAAAATGATGAAGATCTAATGAAGCAAAAGATCTCATGGAGTCTCAAAAAAAAATTATGGAAGGAAAACAATATGTTCTTGAATGGTTTAAGAGAGAAATTAAAATTGTAAAAGGTCTGCATAGGAGAAATAATTGTCATAATAGAAAACTTGAACTCATGATGGAAAGTCTATCTAAAGCAGGGTCCTCAAACTATGGCCGTGGGCCCACTGGGTTATGGCAAAATTAGACCAGAAGTGATGTTCTACTTAAACTTGTGTTAGCAAAGCACACTTCCGGCACTGGGCTGAGGCTGCGAGACAGAGTGTGAGGTGATTCTGAGGTGAGGGGAGTTCCCAGGCCCTGGGGTATGTGATGTGGGGAAGGGAGAGAGATGCAGAAGATGGAGAACTGATAAGCCCGTAGCCTTGTACAGTAAGAGCAGCCACCACAACAGACAGGCGAGGGGGATGTACAGTGCATGCTGCACATGTCACTGCCACTGCAGGGGGAATTCACTGCAGCAGTGAAGGTAGGAAGCGGGAGCATGAAAAGCAAGAGAGAGAGTGTAGGAAATGAGGCATCACAGCGCAGAGGCAGCTTGGAGGAAGTTGGGCATTGCAGTCTGTGTGTCTCTGTGTAGCAAAGTTATTGTTGGTATATTATTTTTGTAGCGCTGTATCTATACATATTGGTATTTTACTAACAGCAATTTGGAATCCCTAGGAAATAATGATGTCAAGAAAAAGAAAAATTGACTCGGAGTATAGGTATTCAAAGAACAGTGGACTTATGATTACTTTTTCATGCAGTACAAGGAAAGAGCTGTATGTCTGATATGCCAGAATATAGTGTCTGTGTTCAAAGAATATAATTTGCGTGGACACTATGAAACTCAACATAAAGATAAATATGATTGTTTGGTTGGAGAAGTGAGAAAAGGTAAAATATTAAAACTGAAAAATGCATTGACAACTCAGCAAAATACTTTTGTGAAAGCAGAAGTAGCTAAATAATTCTCTTTTTTTTGTTTTGTTTTATTTTAAATAATCAACAAATTGACATGTTTTTAATGAATACTTCCATGTACCGAGTGAGCAAGGTGCTGAAGGGAATACAAAGAAATAAAAGGCAAGCAAAATATAAACATAAAATGCATTCATCTCTTCTTCTCAAATGAATGCCCATTTGTGCTTTTTCCTATTTCTCTTTATCATCATTATCATCTTCATCATCACTACCATACCTAGTATTCATATTGTATCTACTCTGTGCCTGGCATTGTGCTACATATTTTAAAAATATTGCCTCATTTGATCTTCACAACAATGCAGCTAAATATTTCATCACTGCAAGCAAGTTTTCGAGTTGCCAAGCTAATAGCACGTACCGGTAGATCATTTGTGGAGGGAGAATTTGTTAAAGAATGCCTTCTTTCTGTTGCCAAAAAGATGTGTCCAGAGAAGGCCAATTTATTTAGTACAGTGAGTCTTTCAGGACCGACAATTATACGGAGGATTGAAGAAATGGGAGACAATCTGCATCAGCATTTGCAAAATTCCATAAAAAAAAATTTCATATTTTTCCTTGGCACTCCAGGAAAGCAATGATGTTCATGATTATGCACAACTTATCATTTTTATTCGTGGGACGAATGATTATTTTGAAGTCACAGAAGAGCTTGCTGCAAAGCATCAAAGGAACAACTACAGGAGAGGATATCTATGAAAAGGTTTGCCAAACTATGAATGGTTTGGAGCTGGACTGGGCTAAACTAGCCAGCGTGACAACTGATGGTGCTCCTAGCATGGTGGGGTCTAAGAGAGGAGTAATTGCTCTCATTAACCAAGAGATGGACAAACATAACCATTCTCATCCAATAGCCATACACTGCCTCATCCACCAACAAGCGCTGTGTAGTAAATCACTGAAGTGGGGCTCTGTTATGAAAATTGTGGTATCTTGTGTTAACTTCATTAGAGCTAATGCACTAAATTACAGACAATTTCAGGAATTTCTGTCTGAGCTAAATGTTGAGTATGAAGATGTTCTATATCTTACAGAAGTCCATTGGCTGAGTCAAGGGAGAGTTTTGAAACATTTTTATGACTTACTTTCACAGATTACAACTTTTCTGCTTTCAAAAAACAAAGAAGTACCAGAGCTCAATGATGCAGAATGAAAATGGCACCTTGTCTTTCTGACAGATGTAACAGAGAGCTCAACAATTTCAATATGCAACTTCAAGGAAAGGGGAAGCTCATCTGTGATATGCAATCACATGTCAAAGCATTTGAAGTAAAATTAGCCCTCCTCATCAAACAAGTGAAGGAGGAAAACTTCTGCCATCTCCCCACAACTCAAAATCAGTTAGTGGAAAAACCGCTGATTGCATTTCCAAACAAAACATGTGTGGATCCACTGGAAAAATTGCAAAAGGAATTCCAATTTAGATTTAAAGAGCTTCATCTCCATGAACAGGACATACAGCTTTTTCCATAACCCATTTTCTATTGACATTGAAAATGTGGATACAATTTACCAAATGGAACTGGCTGAACTGCAAAATTGGGAATCTCTAAAAGACTCGTTCAAGTCAAGCAGCCTTCATAATTTCTATGCATCCCTCCCCTCTGAGACATATCCTCATCTCAGGAACCATGCACTCAAAATGCCAACCATCTTTGGCAGCACTTGTATCTGTGAACAGACTTTTTCTAGAATGAAACATTTGAAATCTCCAACCAGATCAAGACTAACAGATGCACACTTGCATCACTTCTTACGACTAGCAATGACAAATATGGAACCAGACATTGACCATCTCATTAGCCAAAAGCAAGCCCATAGTTCCTATTGAAATATTGGTAAGTTTGTTGATTTAACTTAACTTCATCTTAAATATTGTATTTGTTCCCATTTTGTTTCTTCACTTCAAAATAAGATATATGCAGCGTGCATAGGAATTTGTTCATGGTTTTTGTTTTTACTATAGTCTGGCCCTCCAACAGTCTGAGGGACAGTGAACTGGCCCCCTATTTAAAAAGTTTGAGGACCCCTGCTCCAAAGTAACAAAAAAAGAACAATTGATTAGGAATGCAAATACACAGAAGTAAAGCACAATCTTGAAAAAGAAAAGGCAACAATGTTTAAAAACAAACAAAAATGTTCTCCATACAAGTAAAACATTGTTCTCAAAAACAGGATATTTAGAGGCAATTTAGGGATTATAAATATTTTAGAAGACCAAGACATGTACAAAACTCAGATCACCATAATGTTAGAAATAATTTAAGAAAACTGCCCAGAATTCCTAGACACAGAAGACAAAGTTCCAATTGGAAAAAATTCACAGACCGCTTCCAGAAAAGCTTTCTTGTGTTACAAACTTCAAGACACCTATTAGTTAAATATTAAAATTCTAGTAGAAAGATTCTGGAAAGAATTCTTACTATTTTTTGTGGGGCAAGTTGGTAAATTACAAGTTCTTCTGATTCCCCCAAAATAGAGCAAATTTGTGCCTCAGGGCAAACAAAGACTGGTGAAAAATCAAAAAGACTTGAGATAGAATATCCTGATACATCCATATGATAAGCTCTAGATATGGGGTCCCTAAATGAAATTAGGGTTTAATTGAGGCCTAGTGGCTGGTTCGGGGTACATGGAGTTAGAGTTCCCCTGCAACCCCTTTGGATTTGGAGCAAGGATACAGAGTTAAATGAAGTCAAGAAATGGCGCAAGAGTCCCCTGTAAAGGAATTTACAGGCTCAAAAAGCTAGATTGATAAGAGGTTTATTATGGGGTTTGGAAGTAAGGTTAAAGTATAATTAAGGAAATAGGTGAAGGTAGAGAGAGAAGGGCACTGGAAACAGGGTTCCAGTGGACAGAGGGTCTTTGGGGTGCCAGGCGTGGTGCCAGTGTGTTTCAACCTTCTGCAAAGATAGGGCTCCAGTTTGATTCTTTTATAAGGAGAGATTTAGTTAAAGGGGCCTGTGGGTGGAGTTCCAAGTTGGGTCCTTGCTGGATTTCAGTGGGGGCTTGAGGTTGCTTGGTCGGGGTTGGGAAACCTGAACAGATCATTAGAATGGGGGCTGGGAGAGCCCAAGTTGTTCTATTGGGTTTCAAAGAAGTGCTTTTGACTAGGGTTCGTGAATCAAAAGGTCCTAGCTTCCTGGACTGATAATGCATCAGCTAGGAGGGGTTGGAAATCAGAAAGAAAAGAATAAATCAGTTCTTAAAGGGACCACAACCCGCATCACATAGATCTGAAGAAAGATCCAGGGGCAGATTTACCCCTCCCAAATACCTCCCAGCTAGCTCCTACAGAAACACCAGGTGGGGAGTGGAGCCCTGGGGCTAGCTGGGTGTGGTTGCAGCTTCAGCAAGAAGCTTTTACTTCCTGGACTGTTTGTGGAGTTGAAGTCTGAGTCCAAGAAGACTAATGGAACGTCAGCTGAACAGGAATTCCAGGACTAGCTGTGCTGCTGAGATGTGGCCCTGATTGAGTAGGGACCAGCACTCAGTGAGTACAGAAAAAGTGGAACAGGGACACCTCGAGCTGCGGGTACTTGCTGGAGGGTGGAGCTCTTGGTTTGGGGTTACTAGTCAGAGGGGAAAGCTGAAGGAAAACCAGAGTCAACATCCCCCCAAATTTTAAAAAATGAACAAGCAAAGACCACCATAAAAGGAATTCCCATAGAAACATACCATGGGAATAGGGAAGACCAGGATTCATCTTCAGAGGATACTGAAGTAAAAAAAAGCTTCTACCCCAAAGAGTAAATTGAAATGGCTTCCTCCCCAGAGAGAATTTATAGAACTCAAAAAAGAATTTAAAAATCAAGTGAGATATCTTGAGGAAAAACAAATAAGTAAATAAATAAAAACCATCCAAAAACAAAAACAAAAACAGAACCAAGATTATGAGAAAAAAAAAGTTAACCAACTAGAAAAGAGTCTCAAAAATGAAAATAACTCTTTGAAAATTAGAATTGGGGAAGGAGAAGCCAGTGAAGCTAGATCAAGAAATATCCAAACAGATTATAAAGAATGAAAAAAATTATATTTATATATACCTATATACAATTATAGCCTACTGGGGGATGGGGGAGATGAAAGGGAGAAAAAAAGAATAATGTAAAAAAGGTGCACAATAGAGAACAAAAGAACCATTTACAAAGAAGTAAAGATGAACATAATTTCTTCTATTTGAACTGATATTTATTTTTATATATTTTGAATCCTTCCTGATGTTCTGCTGGGTACATGACAATGTTCTCTTTTGTTTTGTATTCCTTTTCTCTTTTCTGTTTTATTATTCTGTTTCTTTAAATAAAATAAATTTGGGGGAAAATTTAAAAAAAATAAACTTCAAATAAATAACAGCAACTTCTACAAGCAACTAGGAAAAAAATTAAAGATATAAAAAGAAATTAATAGAAACTTCAGGAGTAAATGCAATATGTTCAGAAGAGCAAAGGAACTAAATACGCAATATAAAATAACATATCTAGCAATTCTGGACCTAATCATTAATTTTTTTTTAAAGGCATTTGAACCATTCCTATAAAGACAACCAGACCTGAACAAACTATTTGTTTTGCAAACGTCTTCCTTTGGTATATCTAAGATCTTTATCAATAATTATCTTTAACATCTATCTATATCTTGAATACTAAGGCCTTATCACAGAAATTTGATACAATTTTTCCCCTTTGACTCTTTCCCTTCTTATCTTGGATGCCTTAATTTTGTTTTTAGAGACATTTTTCAATTTCATGTAAACAAATTATCTATTATCTTTTATAACTGGATTAAGATCTCTAATTAGCCCTCTGTTAGTTTGGGTACTTTATATTTTTAAAGGTATTCTATTTCTTTTCTGTTCTTATATTTGGTAGCATATAACTTTGCATAGTAATTTCTATAAATTGTTTTCTATAAGTTTTGTTGTGATTTGTTACCATGTTAATTTATTTTGTGGTTGTTGATTTAATTTTTTTTAGCAGATTAGTTAAATATTTACAACTTTATTATTTTTTTCAAAGAACCAACTTTTTGTTTTATTTATGATTTCTGTGTTTTTGTTTCTAGTTTATTTCTCCTCTAATTTTTAATATTTTCTCTTGTATACTTAAGTTTATGAATTTCCTAATTCTTTAGAATATATATTTAATCCACCAATCTTCTCTTTTCCTATTTTGTTAGCATATGCTTTAAGAGATATAATTTCTCTTTGGAGGACTTACTTTAGCTGTGTCCCAGAAATTTTATTATGCTATTATATCATTATCATTTTTTCTATGATTTATTCATTGACATGCTCATTATTTATGATTTCATTTTTAAGTCTCCAGTTGAGTCTATGCCTTATTTGTGCTCTCTAAATTTATAACCATTTTTGTTGTACAATCTATAGAGTACATGTTTACTGTTTTTACCATTTTACTTTGTAATATCTCTGTGTCATAATATAAAGTCAATTCCTGTAAAACTTTCATACCATGCTGAGAAATGTGTGTATTTCTTAATTAAACCATTAAGAAGATACCATGTCTTTTAACTCTAATTTCTCCAGCAGTTTATTCAATCTATATTTTACTTCATTTATCTTTCTGTTAGAACTGTCTAAAATTGAGAGAATAATATTAGAATCTTCCTCAATTATATTAGTCTTTTTCTTCTTGTAAAGAATTGAAAACTAATTAAATGCTCATTGATTGAAAATTTGATTAAAATATATGTATTGTGTATTGATGTTATTGAATATTACTGTATCTAAGAAATGATGAATTTAGATAAGCATGGAAAGACCTACATGAAGAAATATAGTGAAATAAAAAGAATCAAGAAAATATACACATCAAATACAAAGGTGTAAAGGGAAAGAATATCCATAGAAAATTCAAAAGTGAATGTTGCAAAATTACAAAGAATAAGTATGGCTCCAAAGGAGAGATTTGAGAAGATCCATCCTTTACAAAATGGGGAAGTGCATGAATATGGTGCATTACACATATTTTCAGATGTTTGTGATTTATTGATCAGTTTTGCTGATTTTTTTCTTTTTCTTTTATCTTTTTGCAATATTATTTTTTTATGGAGTGACTTTCTGGGAATGGAAAAAAGGAGTGATATGGGGAGAAGTTTGGTAATGTAAAAAAAATCTTTTTATTTTATTTTATTTATCTCTGATAAATATCATCTTTTTTAAAATGAGGGAAGGAAATAACACACAATTACAGATAGGAGAAAAACTCATAAGCAAAAAAGGTATAGAGAAGATTAAATGGATAAATATGATGACATAAAAATATAAAGCATTTATACACAAAAATCAGTCCAGTTTTGATTAAAATGGAAGCAATTAATTGGAGAAAATCTTTGTAACATTTCTCCAAAATGACGGTATAATATTCAAGATATATAGGGGATTGATATAACTATATATAAAAATAAGAACCATTCTCAGTGGTCAAAGAATAGCAATATGCAGGTCCCAAAAAAATAGTGCCAAGTTACTAAAAACAGTATAAAAATTCTCCAAATAAATAATAATAAAAATTAAGATTACTATAAAGTTCTGCCTCATATCCCTCTGACTGGCAAAGATGCCACAAAAGGAAAATGATGATTATTGTAAGGAATATAATAGGATTAGAATAAATATCCACTATTGGGATTCCATATTATATTCCATACAGTCTGGAAAGCATTTGAAACCATACACACAAAGTCACTAAACTGTGTATGCCTTTTGACCTAGCAATCCATCAAAGTCTTATACTATAAAACAACCCTCCCCAAAAGATGGAAAGAATCCATACGTACAAAAATATTTATAGCGGTTTTTTTTTATTTTAGGAAATAAATGGTAATGAAATGTACTTTTTCGGAAAATATCTGAACAAATTATGACATATAAATGCAGTGCACCACAAGTAAGGTGAAAGGGATGAATCCTGGATGACCAAGAAAATGATGAATAATGAAACTTCATGTGTAACCTACACTATCCTCCTATTTGTAAGCATGGAGGTATTGTATGGTTTAGAGGCAAAACAGGCATCTAAAACCTTTTCTTCCCTCATCTTTTTCCAAGGGAAATTTTAATTACTGCCAAGAGAGGAAGCAGAAGGTAAGGTTCAGAGGTCACTCTGTTCTCCTCAAAGGAGGGAATGGAGGAGGAAACCAGACAATAATTATCTATTGTTAGTCTAGGGAATATAATCAGACTCAATATAATTTCTGACCATGTATTGGGAGGGAAGAAGGACCTTAGCTTTATATCTAAAGTTTGATATTCTTCACACCAAATACCAGTTCCATAATGAACACATATAATGAATAGCAAAGAAAATCGTTTTTCCAAATCATAACAAAAGAAAAATTAGTCTTCCTTCAGCAAACTGAAGTGTGGTTGGCTTCTTCCATCTTTCTCTTGAAGCTGTAAACCAGAATCACCTGAAGTGACTGAAGTTTAAAGAGTCCTGAAAAAGACTTAACAAGAGTGAAGCACTCTTCACTTGAGTCTTGCCAATTCTGCCCCACCCCTCAAACAGGGTAGAGCTTTCATCTCCATCAATGAGAAGAATCTCATACCAATGAACTTTGGGATTGGGGTTATGGAGGCATTAGGGACTTGAGCAGAATCAAAACAATTTATACAGTGACTACATTATTGTAAAGGCAAACAATTTAGAACTCTGATTAAAGTAATGATCAATTATAATTCTAAATGATTGATAATAAAACAGGTTTCATACCTCTTGGTAGATAAATGAAAGCTCTAGGTGCAAATTAAAACACACATTTTCAGACATAACCAGCACAATGTATTTTTTTTTTTTTGGCTTTACTATCTTTATATATTACAAAGAAGACATTTTATTTGTGGAGGGGGAATTGCTCAAGGGAGTGGATAGTAATAGTGATACAAAAAAGAAAAGTAACAATTAAACATTTTGAATTACATAAAATAGAACAGAGAGAGGTTCACAAATAAATATAAATAAGCAGGATTATAATGCACTACCATTTTAAGTTTAGCATATATTTTAAATGAGCTATGATGTAGCAAATTTGCCATTTTACATGTTATTTTCTTGTTTTGACTCTGTATTTATAAATATTCAGTTCCATTGATGATTATCAAGTGAATTAAAAGAACATATCTGAAAGTGTAGAATATATCTACATAATAGCATTGCAATTAAAATTCATGATTTCATAGTCTCAAATGCTTTAGTAAATCAATCACAAAGAAAATATAAATCATTTAAGAAAGAATCTAAGAAGTTTAGTGTTCATAATGAGTTTCAGATATCTAATAAGATGAAGCATTGATATCACAAATAGGGATGCTAATTATTTTCATTTAAATGCCATTAACTAAAAGGTTTACTGACCAGTACAAATACTTTGGGCTCCAACCAATTCCCAGTAACTGTGGCTGGAACGCAATTCTATTTTTAAGTCCTTGCACAGTCAAGCCCCTGAGGCAGCTGAAGAAAGTGAACTTGGCTGGCCTAGACTCTTGACCCGAATTGGCTGACTAGAAGAAAAAAAAAACTGCACTGTGCATAAAAAGTCAGCTAAAGGACATTTTAAACTATTCAAAAGCAGAACCTTTGTATTTAAAAAGGTTCTATAAAAAAGATTATATAAAATTTTGACTCTAAAAAATACAGCACTGAAAGGATGAGTAGAAAAATCACTCATAGAAGAAAAAAATTTTGAGCTCTGTATTTACAGGTAGGGCAACTACTTCCAAATAGTAACTAGAGCAAATATTGTCTATGACTATAGCAGAATTTATCTGTGACAACTGATAGTTTGATACAATTCTTGTGTCTTTCCTTGAAACTTGCTTAGAACTGTTGAACTTTTATCAATGTCCATAAGCTGTTAAGATAATTCATTTGTGCTCTAGTACCATACTGGTACTGCCTAGTGCAGTACTAGGCTCACAAAGACAAACTGGTTAATATCATCTATATTAAGAGAAACTATGTTCCAGGTTGATTCCTTGACTGGGGAAGAATCAGAATGGGGAATGGGTACATCTTAGAATCAGAAGCATTACATATTCTCTATTAATAATTATCACTTTCATGTATGTAATCATTTATAAATTATAAAATGTTTCACACATATACTATTTGCACTTGATCTTCAACAATACTGTGAAATAAAATAGGTAATTCCATCCTTATTATTCGTATTTTACAGATCAGGAAACAGATTAAGAGAAGTTAGGAGTACTGCTACCAAGTGGTAGAGAGAAGACATGGAAATCAGAGCATTTGCCTTTCTCAAATTTTTTAGGACCTCTCCTCTTTTCCATTGTCATTTAAATATTACTGACATTGGCTCAGGAATATCTACCAGGTCTTTCAGACCCAGGAATCTTGTTCTTCTGGGCCAAATGATTTCAATTCATTAAGGGCAGATTAGTTGCACTCTTATTATCTCCCTTAAATATCTTGGGTATCAACTCTCTATTAGCCATTTTCACTATCAATTCCAGTGCAAACATGATTCTCCTTGGCAGAAAAAAATAGAAGCAAAATGAGAACTGAGCAGCTTTGCTTTCTTTCTGTTGTCATTTATTATTGTCCCATCCATTCCAAACAGTGATTCTAGTCATTCTTTGATTTTCCTTTCATCTAAGTATAGCTTCCTAAAATTCTTGCCATTGTCCTTAGCTTCTATTAATAGCCTCAATTTATTTTGAATTGTACCCCCTTGACACTATTTTTCCTTTTTTTATTATTTTCTTTTTTTTTCTTGTTATACATATGCATTAATTTTTTTTAAATACACATTTCTTTAATAATCATGTTGGGAGAGAAAAATCAGAACAAAAGGGAAAAACCACAAGGAAAAAAAAAACAGAAAAAGAAAAAATGAACATAGCATTTTTTGATTTACATTTAGTCTCCATAGTTCTCCCTCTGGATGCATATGACATTTTCTATCCAAAGTTTTCTGGGATTGCTTTGGATCAATGAATCTCTGAGAAGAATCAAGTCTTTCATAGTCGATCACTAAACAATCTTGCTATTATTGTATACAATGTATTCCTGGTTCTACTTGCTTTGCCCAGCATCATTTCGTGTAAATCTTTCCAAGCCTTTCTAAAATCAGCCTGTTCATTATTTTTATAGAACAATAATATTCCATTATTTTCATATACTATAATTTATTCAGTCATTCCCCAATTGATAGGCATCTACTCATTTTCCAATTCTTTGCCACCACAAAAAGAGCTGCTGTAAACATTTTTGCACATGTGGAAATGATTTATGCCCTTTATGATTTCCTTGGAATAGACCCAGTAATTGCTAGATCAAAGGGTATGCACAGTTTGATAGTTCTTTGGGCATAGTTGCAAATTGCTCTCCAGAATGGCTGGATCATTTCACAATTCCACCAAGAATGCATTAGTGTCCTGGTTTTCCCATGTCCCCTCCAACATTTATCATTATCTTTTCTTGCCTGACACTATTTTTACAGAATCATGCCATAATTCTTATATCCATCCTCTGTTGTCTATGGTTATTTCTACTTTCTGTACATTTATTTTAACATCTAATTTGGTTAAGGAGCTATCTATACAATCAAATCTTATTTACCTCCTCAATGGAATTGTTACCTTCTACATCGTCAGAATTTCCATTGTCAGTTATTTCTATCTTTCTTAGACTGATTTCCTATTTGCACTTTTATTAAATAGGATCTTTATCCATCCTTTCTATAAACTATTTGAAAAATTAATTTCTCCAAATCTAGGTTACATGTCAGATTATATCCACTTTTCCTCACAAACTCTGAGCGAATAATGATTTTCATTGAGCATACCCATCATTTTCACCCCAGAACCAAGTTATTTCCTGTTAGTGAGAATCACATTCAAACAAGAATTTTCCCTTCTTTGTTTCTCTGCTTTTTGAAGGACCTTTAAGCTTATAAAGAAATTAATTTATATTCTGATTTTGGTACAGAGAGCATTCCAGCAGTTGTCTGGATAATTGAAGTCTCCCATAACAATTATATCATATCTCTGTGTCAGACTTATGATATATACCCAGAACTCTTTATCTATTGCCTCTTTTGTCAAGGTGGTAAATTTTACATCCCAATGACCAAATCACTTGTTTTTCTTTTTAAATTTTTATTTAATTTTTATTTATTTGTTTATTTTAATATACATTGCTTTATGAATCATGTTGGGAGAGAAAAATCAAGCAAAAGAGAACAAGTCATGGGAGATATTAAAAAAAAAAAACAGAAAAAGAAAACGAAGATAGAATGTGCTGATTTACATTCAGTCTTCTTAGTTCTTTTTCTGCATGCAGATGGCATTTTCTGTTCAAGTCCATTGGGATTGCTTTGAATCACTGAATTGCTGAGAAGAATCAAGCCTTCCATAGGTGATCATTGCATATTCTTACTGTTATTGTGCACAACGTATTTCTGGTCTGCTTGTTTAACTCAGCATCAGTTCATGTAAATCTTTCCAGGCCTTTCTTTAATCAGTTTGTTCATCATTTTTTATACAATAACATCCCATTACTTTCATATACCACAACTTGGTCAGCCATTCCCCAATTGATGGGTATCCACTGCTTTTCCAATTCTTTGCTAACACAAAAAGAACTACTACAAACATTTTTGCACATGTGAGTCCTTTTCCCTCCTTTATGATTTCCTTGAGATACAGATCCAGTAATGGCATGGCTGGGTCAAAAGGTATACACAGTTTTATAGCCCTTTGGCCATAGTTCCAGAATGCTCTCCAGAATAGTTGGATCATTTCACAACTCCATCAAAAATGTATTAGTGTTCCAGTTTTCCCACATTTCCTTGAAATTTTTATCATCTTTTCCTGTCATCTCAGCCAATCAGAGATGTAAGGTGGTACTTCAGAGTTGTTTTAATTTACATTTCTCTAATCAATCGTGATTTAGAGCATTTTTTCATATGACTATACATGGCTTTAATTTCATCATCTGGGGACTTCCGGCCAAGATGGCAGAGAGGAGGCACACTGCTGTGTAACCTCCGTGTTTTTCTCTCACTGTCCATTTCATTTCATGCCTCTGAATTAATGCTCGACTGAAAAAAAAAACATACAATTACTTACCAAGAGAAACCATCCTTGAGACTTGTCAAGAAAGGTCTGTTTTTGCGCGAGGGCGGGGACGGTTATTAGATCGGAAGCAGACTGCGGGCAGCAGCTGCAGCGAGAGCACAGAAAGCAGCTCAGAGCGGAGAGGGGGTGGGGCGTGATTGCAGCCGTCTCTGAGGGGAGAGCTTTGCTACAGGATTAAATACTTTGCTCCGGCAACAAGTCAGCAGCCCAGCAGAGAAGCTAAAAACACCGGGGCTGAAGAATACAACCCCAAACAGCTGGAGTCTCTTGGGACCTGGCCACCCTCCCCCTTCCCCCCCCTCCCCACAGTGACTCAGCACGCTCTGGGATCTCAGAGCGCAGGCGCAGCACAGCCATCGCTGTCCTGTTAGGGCCTCACTGCTGCCCCCGAAGTCTGTGGAAAAAGCTCGGTAACACCACCCAGCCCCTCCCCCAAAGAAAGCAGCCTCCATTCAAGGGTTTTTTTTCTTCTGTTTCTTTGATAGTTTGTCTTTGATTATTAGACAGAATGAGCAAGAAACTGAAAAAGACTTTAACCCTTGTCAGCTTCTATACAGATAAAGAGCAGACTCCAAATCCTGAGGAGACTAAAAACAAACAGTCCCCAGGTGAATCCCCAAAGGAGGAGATCATCTGTTCCTCAGCACAGATGAATCTCATGGAGGAAATTAAAAAGGCTCTCACAAGAGAGCTAGAAGAAAAATGGGAAAAGGAGAGGGAGGCTTTGCAAAAGGAGAGAGAGACTTGGCAAAAGCAGAGTGAGGCTTTGCAAAAGGAGAGGGAGACTTGGCAAAAGGAGAGGGAGGCTTGGCAAAAGAGTCTGGAGAAGTCATCCCACTCAGTTAAAGAGAGAGTGGATAAAGAAATCAAATCCTTGAAAAATAGGATTGGTGAACTGGAAACAGAAAATAGCTCTCTAAAAAACAAAATTGGCGAAATGGAAAAAAATTCCACAGAACAAAAGAACTCAATTGGACAATTAGAAAAAGATTTTTAAAAAGTGAGTGAAGAAAATACTTCACTGAAAATCAGGGTCGAACAAATGGAATTGAATGACTCGAGGAGACAAGAAGAATCAGTCAAGCAAATCCAAAAAAATCAAACAATGGAAAAGAATGTGAAATACCTTCTGGGGAAGACAACAGACCTGGAAAACAGATCCAGGAGAGACAACCTGAGAATCATCGGACTCCCAGAAAAGTATGATGAAAAAAAGAGCCTGGACACTATTTTCCAGGAAATTATCAAAGAGAACTGCCCAGAAGTCATAGAAACAGAGGGTAAAATAGACATTGAAAGAATTCATCGATCCCCTACTGAAAGGGATTCTAAAATCAAAACACCAAGGAATATAGTGGCCAAATGCCAGAACCTTCAGACGAAGGAAAAAATACTGCAAGCAGCTAGAAAAACCCAATTCAAGTATCAAGGAGCCACAATAAGGATCACCCAGGATCTGGCAGCATCCACATTAAAGGATCGAAGGGCCTGGAATATGATATTCCGAAAGGCTAAGGAACTTGGTATGCAACCAAAAATAACTTACCCAGCGAGAATGAGCATCTTTTTCCAGGGAAGAAGATGGACATTCAACGAAGTAAGCAAATTTCACCTATTTTTGGTGAAAAAGCCAGAACTTAACAAAAAGTTTGATCTACAAGCACAGAACTCAAGAGAAATCTAAAAAGGTAAAGATTAATCTTGGGAACTATATTTCAGCTATAAAGATGTATAAAGAATACATGTATACCTTGTTCTAGAAACTAGATGTGGAAAGGACATTGTACCAGAAAAAGGGGAAAGTGGGGGTGCTACATTTCATGAAGAGGCAAAAAAAAACCCTATTATATCTGAGAGAAAGAATGGAGAGGGATGAATATAGTGAGTATTTTACTGCTTTCAGAATTGGCATTAAGAGAAAAATTTTAGACATATTCAATCTATGGTGAAACTTCTCCCACCTCATTGAAAAGTGAGAAGAGAAAAGTGAAAAGGGAAGGAATAAGCTAAGTGGAAGGGAATACAGTAACTGGGAGGGAAAGGGGCAAGTTAGGGGGAGGAACTCTAAGGGGGGGGAGGGATACTAAAAAAGGGAGGGCTGTGAGAAGCAAGTGGTGCTCACAAGCTTAATACTGGGAAGGGGGGTAAGGGAGTAAGAAGGGAGAAAAGCATAAACCGGGGTTAACAAGATGGCAAGTAATACAGAATTGGTCATTTTAACCATAAATGTGAACGGGGTAAACTCCTCTATAAAGAGGAAGCGGTTAGCAGAATGGATTAAAAGCCAGAATCCTACAATATGTTGTTTACAGGAAACACACCTGAAGTGGGGTGATACATGCAGGTTAAAGGTAAAAGGTTGGAGCAAAATCTACTATGCTTCAGGTGAAGTCAAAAAAGCAGGGGTAGCCATCCTGATCTCAGATCAAGCTAAAGCAAAAATTGATCTAATCAAAAGAGATAAGGAAGGGCACTATATCTTGATAAAGGGTAGAATGAATAATGAAACAGTATCTATATTAAACATATATGCACCAAGTGGGGTAGCATCTAAATTCTTAAAAGAGAAATTAAGAAAGCTGCAAGAAGAAATAGACAGTAAAACTATAATAGTGGGAGATCTCAACCTTGCACTCTCAGAATTAGATAAATCAAACCACAAAATAAATAAGAAAGAAGTCAAAGAGATAAATAGAATACTAGAAAAATTAGATATGATAGATCTCTGGAGAAAATGTAATGGGGACAGAAAGGAGTACACCTTCTTTTCAGCAGTTCATGGAACTTATACAAAAATTGACCATATATTAGGACATAAAAACCTCAAACTCAAATGCAGTAAGGCAGAAATAGTGAATGCATCCTTTTCAGACCATGATGCATTGAAAATTACATTCAATAAAAAGCCACAGGAAAGTAGACCAAAAAATAATTGGAAACTAAATAATCTCATACTAAAGAATGATTGGGTGAAACAGCAAATTATAGATATAATTAATAACTTCATCCAAGAAAACGATAATAATGAGACATCATACCAAAATGTATGGGATGCAGCCAAAACGGTAATAAGGGGAAATCTCATATCTCTAGAGGCCTATTTGTATAAAATAGAGAAAGAGAAGGTCAATGAATTGGGCTTGCAACTAAAAATGCTAGAAAAGGAACAAATTAAAAACCCCCAATCAAACACTAAACTTGAAATTCAAAAAATGAAAGGAGAGGTCAATAAAATTGAAAGTAAAAAAACTATTGAATTAATTAATAAAACTAAGAGTTGGTTCTATGAAAAAACCAACAAAATAGACAAACCCTTAGTAAATCTGATTAAAAAAAGGAAAGAGGAAAATCAAATTGTTAGTCTTAAAAATGAAAAGGGAGAACTCACCACTAACGAAGAGGAAATTAGAGCAATAATTAGGAGTTACTTTGCCCAACTTTACGCCAATAAATTCGACAACTTAAATGAAATAGAAGAATACCTCCAAAAATATAGCTTGCCTAAACTAACAGAGGAAGAAGTAAATATCCTAAACACTCCTATCTCAGAAAAAGAAATAGAACAAACTATCAATCAACTCCCTAAGAAAAAATCCCTAGGACCAGATGGATTTACATCTGAATTCTATCAAACATTTAAAGATCAATTAACTCCAATGTTATATAAACTATTTGAAAAAATAGGGATTGAAGGAGTCCTACCAAACTCCTTTTATGACACAGATATGGTACTGATACCTAAACCAGGTAGGCTGAAAACAGAGAAAGAAAATTATAAACCAATCTCCCTAATGACTATTGATGCTAAAATCTTAAATAAAATATTAGCAAAAAGACTACAGAAAATCATCCCCAGGATAATACACTATGACCAAATAGGATTTATACCAGGAAGGCAGGGCTTGTTCAATATTAGGAAAACTATTAACATAATTGACTATATCAACAACCAACCAAACAAAAACCATATGATCATCTCAATAGATGCAGAAAAAGCATTTGATAAAATCCAACAGCCATTCCTAATAAAAACACTTGAGAGCATAGGAATAAAAGGACTTTTCCTTAAAATAGTTAGGAGCATATATTTAAAACCTTCAGTAAGCATCATATGCAATGGGGAAAAACCAGGTAACCTTTCCCAGTAAGATCTGGAGTGAAGCAAGGTTGCCCACTATCACCATTATTATTCAATATTGTATTAGAAACACTAGCCTCTGCAATAAGAGTCGAGAAAGAGATTAAAGGAATTAGAGTAGGCAATGAGGAAACCAAACTATCACTCTTTGCAGATGATATGATGGTATACCTAGAAAACCCCAGAGATTCTACTAAAAAGCTATTAGAAATAATTCATAATTTTAGCAAAGTAGCAGGATACAAAATAAATCCCCATAAATCCTCAGCATTCTTATACACCACCAACAAAATCCAAGAGCAAGAGATACAAAGAGAAATTCCATTCAAAATAACTGTTGATAGCATAAAATATTTGGGAATCTACCTACCAAAGGAAAGTCAGGAATTATTTGAGCAAAATTACAAAAAAGTTTTCACACAAATAAAGTCAGACTTAAATAACTGGAAAAATATTAAGTGCTCTTGGATAGGCCGAGCGAATATAATAAAGATGACAATACTCCCTAAACTAATCTATTTATTTAGTGCTATACCAATCAGACTTCCAAGAAAATATTTTAATGATTTAGAAAAAATAACAACAAAATTCATATGGAACAATAAAAAGTCGAGAATCTCAAGGGAATTAATGAAAAAAACTCAAATGAAGGTGGTCTAGCTGTACCTGATCTAAAACTATATTATAAAGCAGCAGTCACCAAAACCATTTGGTATTGGCTAAGAAATAGATTAGTTGGAAAAGGTTAGGTTCACAAGATAGAATAGTCAACTATAGCAATCTAGTGTTTGACAAACCCAAAGATTCTAAATTTTGGGATAAGATCTCATTATTTGATAAAAACTGCTGGGATAACTGGAAATTAGTATGGCAGAAATTAGGCAAGGACCCACACTTAACACCACATACCAAGATAAGATCAAAATGGGTCCATGACCTAGGCATAAAGAACGAGATTATAAATAAATTAGAGGAACATAGGATAGTTTATCTCTCAGACTTGTGGAGGAGAAAGAAATTTGTGACCAAAGATGAACTAGAGACCATTACCGATCACAAAATAGAAAATTTTGATTATATCAAATTAAAAAGCCTTTGTACAAACAGAACGAATGCAAACAAGATTAGTAGGGAAGCAACAAACTGGGAAAACATCTTTACAATTAAAGGTTCTGATAAAGGCCTCATTTCCAAAATATATAGAGAACTGACTCAAATTTATAAAAAATCAAGCCATTCTCCAATTGATAAATGGTCAAAGGATATGAACAGACAATTTTCAGATGAAGAAATTGAAACTATTACCACTCACATGAAAGAGTGTTCCAAATCACTATTGATCAGAGAAATGTAAATTAAGACAACTCTGAGATATCACTACACACCTGTCAGATTGGCTAAGATGACAGGAAAAAATAATGATGAATGTTGGAGGGGATGTGGGAAAACGGGGACACTGATGCATCGTTGGTGGAGTTGTGAACGAATCCAGCCATTCTGGAGAGCAATCTGGAATTATGCCCAAAAAGTTATCAAACTGTGCATACCCTTTGATCCAGCAGTGTTTCTATTGGGCTTATACCCCAAAGAGATACTAAAAAAGGGAAAGGGACCTGTTATGTGCCAAAATGCTTGTAGCAGCCCTGTTTGTAGTGGCTAGAAACTGGAAAATGAATGGATGCCCATCAATTGGAGAATGGCTGGGTAAATTGTGGTATAAGAATGTTATGGAATATTATTGCTCTGTAAGGAATGACCAGCAGGATGAATACAGAGAGGCTTGGAGAGACCTACATGGACTGATGCTAAGTGAGATGAGCAAAACCAGGAGATCATTATACACTTCGACAATGATATTGTATGAGGATGTATTCTGATGGAAGTGGATTTCTATGACAAAGAGACTTAACTGAGTTTCAATGGATAAATGATGGACAGAAACAGCTACACCCAAAGAAGGAACACTGGGAAATGAATGTGAACTATTTGCATTTTTAATTTTCTTCCCGAGTTATTTTTACCTTCTGAATCCAATTCTCCCTGTGCAGCGGGAGAACTGTTCGGTTCTGCAAATATGTATTGTATCTAGGATATACTGCAACATATTTAACATATATAGGACTGCTTGCCATCTTGGGGGGGGGGGGGTGGAGGGAAGGAGGGGAAAAAACGAAACATAAGCGATTGCAAGGGATAATGTTGTAAAAAAAATTATCCTAGCATGGATTCTGTCAATACAAAGTTATTATTAAATAAAATAAAATTTAAATTAAAAAAAAATTTCATCATCTGAAAATTGTCTGTTCATATCTTTTGACCATTTATCAATTGGGGAATGACTTGTATTCTTATAAATTTGGCACAGCTCTTTATATATTTTAGATATGAGACCTTTATCAAAAATTCTGGCTGTAAAGATTTTTTTCTCAGCTTGTACTTCCCTTTTAATCTTGTTTCTGTTGGGGTTTTTTGTGTAAAATCTTTTCAATTTAATGTAATCAAAGTTGTCCATTTTGCCTTTCATAATATTTTCTTATTTTTCTTTGATTGTAAATTCCTCCTTTCTCCAACGATCTCCAAAGGTAAATTATCCCTTTTTCTCCTAATTTGCTTATGGTATCATCCTCTTGCTCAAATCATGTAGTTATTTTTACCTCGTTTTGGTATGGGGTGTGAGATGTAGGTCTATGCCAAGTTTCTGACATATTATTTTCCAGTTTTCCCAGCAATTTTTGTCAAATAGTGAGTTCTTGCTCTAGAAGTAATAATTTGGGGACTTATCAAATACTAGATTGCTATAGTCCTTGATTACTATATCATGTGTAGTACCAAGTGATTTTGATTATTGCTGTTTTATAATACAGTTTTAAGTCTGGTACTGCTAAGCTACCATCCTTTGTAATTTTTTTTTCATTAATTCCCTTGATATTCTTGATCTTTGTTTTTCCAGATAAAATTTGTTATTAGTTTTTCTAGTTTTATAAAATAATATTTTGGCAGTTTGATTGGTCTGGCACTGAACAAGTAGTTCAGTTTAGGAAGAATTGTCACTTATATTAACCTGGCTTAGCCATGAATAATTGATATTTTTCCAATTGTTTACATCTGATTTTATTTGTGTGAGAAGTATTTTGTAATTATGTTCATATAGTTCTTGGATCTGTCTTGAAATGTAAACTCACAAGTATTTTGTTTACAGTAATTTTGTGTGGGTTTATTTTATATCCTGCAATTTTGTTAAAACTGTGAATTGTTTCCAGTAGGTTTTGGATGATTTTCTAAGATTCTCTAATTATATCATCATATCATCTTCAAAGAGTGATAATTTTATTTCCGCATTGTCTATTTTAATTCCTTTAATTTCTTTTTCTTTTCTTGTTGCAAAAGTCAACATTTCTAGTACAATGTTGAATAATAATGGGGATAGTGGGCATCCTTGTTTCACCCCAATCTCTCATTACAAATAATGTTTGCTGTAGGTTTTAGATACTCATTACTTTAAAGAAAGCTTCTTTTATCTCTATGCTCTTTACTATTTTCAATAAGAATTGGTGCAGTATTTTGTCAAAAGTTTTTTCTGCATCTTTTGAGATTATCATATGATTTTTGTTGGTTTTGTTATTAATATGGTTTATTATGATAATAATTTTCCTGATATTGAACTAGCCCTGCATTACTGGTATAAATTTCACTTATTCATAATGTTTTATTCTGCTGATAAACTGCTGTCTCTTTGTAATATTTTATTTAAAGTTTTTGCATCGATATTCATTAGGGAGATTGGTCTGTAATTTTCTTTCTCTGTTTTGGCCCTTCGTGGTTTAGGTATCAGTGCCATATTTGTGTCATAGAAGAAATTTGACAGTACTCCTTATTTACCTATTTTTCCAAATAGCTTGCATAGTATTGTAATTAATTGTTCTTTAAATGTTTGGTTAAAAATTGACTTGTGAATCCACCTGGCCCTAGAGATTTTTTTCTTAGAGAGTTCATTAATGACTTGTACATTTTCTTTCTAAAATGGGATTTTTTAAGTATTTTATTTCCTCTTCTGTTAACTTGGCCAATTTATATTTTTATAAATATTCATCTATTTCAATTAGATTGTCAGAGTTGCTGCCATACAGGGTAAAAATAGCTTCTAATTATTGCTTTAATTTCTTTTTCATTGGTGCTAAATTCACCCCTTTCATTTTTGATGGGGGTGATTTTGTTTTTTCTTTCCTATTTCTGATCAAATTAACTAAAGATTTATCTGTTTTGTTAGCTTTTTCATAAAATCAACTCTCAGTTTTATTTATTAGTTCAATAGTTCTCTTAGTTTCTATTTTATTCATCTCTTCTTTGAGTTTCAAAATTTCTAATTTGGTACTTAATTGGGGGTTTTTAATATTATTTTTCTAACTTTTCATCCCTAATTCATTGGTCTCATCTTTCTCTGTTTTATTTATGTAGCTATTTAGAAATATAAAATTTCCCCTAAGCTTCACATAGGTTTTGGAATATTGTCTCATTGTTGCCATTTTCTTAGATGAAATTATGATTGTTTCTGTGATTTGTTGAGTTTGACCCACTCACTCTTTAAAATTAGATTATTTAATTTCCATTTGGTTTTTAGTCTATCTTTCCATGGCCTTTTATTGAATATAATTTTTCTTGCATTGTGATATGAAAATAAGGCATTTACTATCTCTGCCTTTTTGCATTTGAGTGTGAGGTTTTTATGCCCTAATACATGGTCAATTTTTGTGTAGGTGCCATGTACTGCTAAGAAAAAGGTGTATTCCTTTCTGTCCCTATTCAATTTTTGCCAGAGGTCTATAATAACTAGATTTTCTAAAATCCTATTAACTTCCCTAGTTTCTTTCTTGTTTATTTTGTGGTTAGATTTTTCTGATTCTGGGAGGGGAATGTTGAAGTTCCCCACTAGAATAGTTTTGCTATTTATTTTTTCCTGTAACTGACTTAAAATCTTCTCTAGGAATTTGCCTGCTCTACCACTTAGTGCATATACATTTAGTATTGTTACTTCTTCATTATTTATGGTACCCTTTATCTAGATGTAATTTCACTCCTTATCTCTTTTAATAAGATCTATTTTTACTTTTGCTTTATCTGAGATCAGAATTATTACTCTTGCTGTTTTTTTTTTTTACTTCAACTCAAGCATAATAAATTCTGTTCCAATCTTTTACCTTTACTCTGTATGTCTCTCTATGTCAAATGTGTTTCTTATGAACAACATATTGTAGGATTCTGTTTTTTAATCCACTCTGCTATTTGCATTTTATGAGAGCGTTCATCCCATTCACATTAACAGTTATGATTACCAGCTCTGTATTTCCCTCCATCCTATTTTCTTCCCTGTATGTACTTTTGGTCTCTATTTCCACCCTGTCTTTAGCCTTGTGTTTTTTTTTAACTCATCTCACCTATTACCTTTTCTCCTATTACCCCTCACCCCTTCTCTTAGTGGTATTTTTACCCATCCCACCTACTACCTTATCTCCTCTTATCCTTCCCCTTTCTCTTAATAATGTTTTTTTAATCCACTCCACCCACTACCTTATCTTCTATCAACCCCTCCCTCTTCTTTTACCTTTTTTCCTTGTGTTTCTGCCTTCCCTTTTATCCTGTCCCTCCCTTTTCTTTTCCTTTTTCTCCTCCTACTTCTTTGTATGGTTGGATAAATTTCTATATCCAACTGAATGATTAGATTATTCTCTTATAGCCAAAACTTCAGACAATGCTCATCCCCCTCCATTCTTTCCTTCAATTGTAATAAATCCTTTGTACTTCTTCATGTGAACTAATTGTCCCATTATACCTCCCCTTTCCTCTTTTCCACTTCTTAATGTCTTTTTCTTTGATGTGATCACATCAGGGACCATCCACAACCACATCCAGAACATGTGATACCTCCCGCCCCTCCCCCCCCACCCCACCCCGGGTCTGCCCTAGTGACAAATACAGTTACAGATACTCTTTTTCCATCTAAGAATGTAAACACTTTAACATTTAAATATATTTTTTTCTTTGTTTACCTTTATATGGTTCTCTTGAGTCCTGTGTTTGTAGATTAAATTTTCTGTTTGGTTCTGGTTTTTTCAAAAGAAATGATTTAAATTCTCATAGTTCATTGAAGCTCCATTTCCTTACCTGAAAGATGATGCTGAATCTAGCTGAGTAGTTAATTCTTGGTTGTAACCCCAGATCTTTTGTCTTCTGGAATATGGCATCCCAGCCCCTCCAATCCTTTATCATAGAAGCTGCCAGGCGCTAGGTAATCCTGACTGTTTCTCCTTGATATTTGAAATTTTTTGGCTGGAAGCTTGCAGTATTTTTTATCTTGAGATTATAATTTTGGAGTTTAGCCACAATGTTCCTTGGGGTTTTCCTTGTGGGATCTCTTTCTAGAGGTGATCGATGGATGCTTACAATGAGTATTTCCCCCTCTGTTTCTAGAATATTGGGGTAGTTTTCCTTAATGACCTTTTGTAGAATGTTATCCAAACTCTTTTTTTTTTTTGTCATGGCTATCAGGTAGGCCAATAATTTGTAAATTGTCTCTTCTCAATCTTTTTTCCAGAATGGCTGTTTTGCTAATGGGTATTTCATATTCCATTTTTTCATTCTTTTTAGTTTGACTGATTCTTAATATCTCACAAAGTCTATAGCTTCCATTTGCCCTATTTTAGTTTTTTATGTATGATTTTCTTCAGTTAGCTTTTATATCTCTTTTTTCCATTTGGTTTATTCTAAGGAGTCTGTTTTCTTCCTTTTTTTCCCTTCCTTTTCCAAACTGCATACCTCTCATTTCTTTTCTAATTTTGCTTCTAACTCTCTTTATCTGCCTTTTGACGTCTTTTATGAGCATCTCCAAGAAGTTTCTTTGGAATTGAAACTAATTTATTTCACTCTTTGAGATTTCTTCTGTGGGCATTCTGTCCTTGTCTGAGTTTGTGTTTTGGTCTGCCTTGTCACTATAGTAGCTTTCTATGGTCAAGGCTCTTTTATGTTTCTTACTCATTTTCTTTCTTTTTCTTTTTGGTATTTCTTCTTTTTTTTTAACTTTTATGGTTGATTTCTGCTCCTGGGATCAAGGGGGTGCTGTCCCAAGGTTCCTGTGCATCCCTGAGCCTAGGCTTTGAGCACAGGGGTCCCATGTGTTCATAGAAGATAGCTTTGCCTGCTTTGTCCAGGAAATCGCCTGGTTTCCCAGAGTTTGCCTTCTGAGCTGGGATTGGAAGCTGCCCCACTGATTTGCTTTTCTACTGCATCAGGACTGAGGGTTTTAGTTGTTGATCTGTGATTAAGACCTTCTCACTGGCTTTCCCAGAATCTATCTGACCTGGGCTGAATACCCTTTTAATTGCAATGAGACTGACCTTTTTTGAAGTTTTTTCAGTCTATCTTGAGGTGGAGAGTGGTTTCATTCCATCAGACTCTGTTCAGAGGCTTCCTTTCGTGTGGTTTTTGAAGAAACTGGAAAAGTTCAAGCAGCTTCCTAACTTTACTCCCCATTTTAGCTCTACCCCCAGAATTCCCCTACCTTTGCAATTTAAAGAAATTCTCCTCCCAGATAATATTTGCTGTCCCCAGAAAAAAATCAGTTGAAGAGTTTTTTTGGATGTTTGTCCATACTGCCAAATCTGGATAGCTGTCTGGTGATTTGAGACATTTTACTCCCAAGTGCTTTTCCAAAGGTACTTGAAAAAGATCAATGAGTCTCAGAAAGTCTTTTTGGTATAGTTCTTCAACAATCCAGAAATTACTAGTCTCTTGAGAGAGTTCATACTACCAAGTTGATAGGTTTGGCGATTATATTTAATTCTAAAAATGTGAGGCAGCTACATGGCAACAGTATATAGAATGCCAGACCTGAAGTCAGGAGGACTCATCTTTTTGGGTTCAAATCTAGCTTTAGAAAATTACTAGTGATATGACTCTAGGGAAGTCACTTAACTATTTGCCTCAGTTCTTCATCTGTAGCTGGAGAAGGAAATGGTAAACTATTCCAATACCTTTATTGGACATTATCCTAAAGGGGACATGAAGAGTCGGACATGACTGAACCAAAAAAAAAAAAAAATTGGTTAATCCAACTGTGTGAAATTTTATCAGTTATTATCTCTTTCTGACTGTAAATACCTTGTTATAACCCAAAGGCTTTATTGCTTTTATTTAAGTAAAAGGAAAAAGAAAAATAAGACTCATAGGGAAAGTGTTCCCCAAAGAACTCCTAACTAGAACAAGAGACCTGGAGTTGATTGGAAATCATCCTTACCTTCAGGTAAGAAACCAAATGTCCTGGGCTCAAATCTCTATAACACTCTGGTCATCCAACATTTTTCCAATGGATTTCAGCAACACTTCGAAATACATGTCAGAGCTCACATCTCTCAGGGATCAGCAGATTAATACAAGAAAAAAATAAAGTACATTCAGAAACTGCTGAGAGAGGTGTGAAACTCTGAAAAAGGAATTAAGAACTGGGGATTGATTGCTTGGAGATTTCTCAGCCATCAAGATAATCTGATAAACCTGGAATCAATAAAGACTTCAGAAAAACTGTCGTGCCTCAAGCCACAATTTTACAAATAGTCCACAACTATTCCAAGATGAAAAAAAATTAACATTGATTAGCCCCCACAACATGCTTTAGGTACAATGCTAGGTAACATTGTTCTAAGAATACAACAAACCCACTGCTCATACTGCTACAAGCATATTAAACATGTAATACAATAGATAACTATATTTAATTGAACCATGCCAAATTTATCTCAAAAAAAAAAAAAAAACTAGTCCAACTTGTAAAAGAAACATCAGAAAACTGATTATCCAATTACAGTTTGAAAACAACAAAAAAAATTTTTTTTTCCTCCAATGGATCCCAGTAATAGTATTATATTCAAGAAGAAAAATCTTAGAAAAGCCCAAACAGTAATCTCTCTGCCCTCCCTCACCTTCAGCTGGTTTCATTGGATTGATCTTCTGACACCCCAGCTTCAATCCCCTGCTAGTATATTCATTTTTAATAGTCATCCTGTTGATAAAATTAGTTCAGAGCAAAGGCATTTACTACAATAGTATAGTAAGAACAACAATGACAAAATATTCCTGCCTGTGGCATACTCTTCCACATATGCAGTAGTGGGAAGAGTTCACTAATGGAGAGGCACAAATGTCAAGAACACATATGGCTAAGGCAACACCTATCTTTGGCACTATCGGGCATAAATATCTTTTTCTATAATGTTTTCTGCTTCTCCTACTTAATATACAGTCTTCAGCACAGGTCACTTCACTGAACTTCCTGAGTCTATTTCTTTCTGCAGTTCAATATAATTCACAATAGCATTCTGGATCTGTTCTCTGCTTGGTGAATTTCTTTGTCCTAAAATGTCATTGGTGATTGTGAGCTTCGTAAAAAAGGAATGGGTCAATAGGAAGAAAATAAATTAGGTTAAATTTAGGTAAAAATTTGCTACTGAAATGTGGAATAATTTCTATCAAATTCAAGAATTTCACTTTAAAAATCGATGGAAATATAAGAAAAATTTCAGCAAAGTGCAAAAATTAAATGACCTATTAGATCCTTTCCATCTTTAGTTTATTTGATTTCAAATTAGCTCAAAGAAAGGCTAAGCTTAGAACAGGATAATCTGTAGAGCACTAGATTTCAATTAAGCAATAAGTGGCAAATAACTCTGAAGTGACATCCAATTCATCCTATATTAATATCACCTATTTTAGGTTAAATTTCTATGCACAAAAGTGGGTAGAGGTCCTCCATTTTAGAAGGAAATTAGTCTTTTTCAAATTTATTCTTCCTACTTGGAATTAGAATTCTCAAAGATATTTAATGAATGTATACTAAAGATCATAGCTTTCTACAATATTAAAATAGATCAGGATTCTAAGGATGTAAGCAATTATAGATTATCCCTATAATCTGAGTAATATTCAATAAGTATTGAAGCGAAGGGTGAACCAGTCAACTTCTAATTTGTTTACAGATTAATCGGGATCCCACTCATTTTGGAATGAACCTCAGGAAATATTTTGTAATAGGATAATAAATTTAGAATTGTAAGGAATATTAAATGCCTTCTATCTCAACACCTCATTTTACTTGTGAGGAAACTGTGACTAAGAAAGATTAGATGATTTACATACATACATAATAAATTATAGGGTCAAGATTTGAACCCAGTTCTTCCTACCTAAAAATTGAGAGCTTTTTCTATTGCACTATAATAATTTCCTTAAAAATACCTCTCATCTGGGCAGCTAATTGGTTCAGTGGATAGAGAACTAGCCCTGAAGTCGGGAAGACCTGCGTTCAAATCTGGCCTCAGACACTTCCTAGCTATGTGACCCTGGACAAGTCACTTTACCCCAGTTGCTTCAGCAAAAAAAATAATAATAATAATAATAACTCTCATCAATATATTGCTAAGCGATTGAAATAGTTAAAATTCTCCCAAAATCATGACAGAGAAATTTCTTCAGAGAGGTGAACAAGAGAAAAGCACTTGAACAACGATTTATTATTTGATAAGAACCCAGGAAGAAATTGGTCAGCTGCCTTGGTTCACTAATCACTGAGTAGCCAGTGTCTGAACTCAAGCTTCTTTCTAAAATGGGGAGGTAATAGGAGACAATTTGAATAGTGTGAACAAGAACAAGGTAAACTAGAAATACAAGGCTAATTTTAATCCAAGTTGGCAGATGTATGTCTTAAGCAATAAAATATCATAGAAACCTATACATTCAATATGTATCCTACTCTTTTAACACTAGTCTGACTGGAAACAGCATGTTTCATCTATAGTGTCTTTCTTAGGCTGACAAACATTAAGAATAGGCATTACTCTGAGTTTCAGGAAGAAAGGGTTTTTTATTTAATAGAAAATTTTTCTATATCTCCTCCAACATTTGTCACTTTTTCCTTCTATCATTTTAGTCAGTATGATAGGTATGATATATGAAAGTTGTTTTAACTTACATTTCTCTAATCAATAGATTTGAGCTTTTATTCATATAGCTTTATATAGCTTTTATTTCTTCTTGTCCATATTCTTTTACCATTTATCAATTGAGGAATGACTCATATTCTTATATATTTGACAAAGTTCTTTATATATTTGAGATATGATATATTTATCTGAGAAACTCTACAAAAATTTTCTCTTAGGTTTTTACTGTTGTTGTTTTGTTGTTTTCTTCTAATTTTGACTACAATTGGTTTTATTTAGGGGAAAAATTTTTAATTTCATGTAATCAAAATTATGCATTTTATATCACAAAATGCTTTCTATCTCTTGTTTATTCATGTCTAATAAATCCATAAGTCTGATCAATGTTCCATGTTCTTATTTTCTTATACTATATCCCTCTATATCTAGGTCATATATCCGTAATGAACATATATCTTGATAAATGCTGTAAGATAGTGGTTTATACCCAATTTTTGCCATTCTGCTTTCCAACTTCTCCATTTTTTAAGATCAAATAATGAATTCTTATCACAAAAGCTTAAATCACTGCATTGTCAAACACAAAGTTATTATAATCATTTGCTAATGTGTATTGTATTTCTACTCTGTTCCACTCAACTACCTTTCTATTTTTTAGCCAATACAAGATAACTTTAATAGTTACTACCTTATAATACAGTTTAAGGTCTAGTAATATTAAGCCCTCTTCCTTTATTTTTGTTTACTAATTTCTTTGATAATATTAACCTTTTATCCTTCCAAATGAATTTTGTTATAATTTTTTTCTAGCTCTGTAAAACAATTTTTAGTAATTTAATTGGGATGGCATTGAATAGATTAGTTTATTTTATTTTTTTTTAAATTTTTTATTTAATAATTACATTATATTGACACTCATTTCTGTTCCGATTTTTTTCCCCTCCCTCCCTCCACCCCCTCCCCTAGATGGCAAGCAGTCCTTTATATGTTGGATATGTTGCAGTATATCCTAGATACAATATATGTTTGCAGAACCGAACAGTTCTCTTGTTGCGTAGGGAGAATTGGATTCAGAAGGTATAAATAATCCGGGAAGAAAAACAAAAATGCAGATAGTTCACATTTGTTTCCCAGTGTTCTTTCTTTGGGTGTAGCTGCTTTTGTCCGTCATTTATCAATTGAAACTCAGGTCTCTTTGTCAAAGAAATCCACTTCCATCAAAATATGTCCTCATACAATATCGTTGTCGAAGTGTATAATGATCTCCTGGTTCTGCTCATTTCACTTAGCATCAGTTCATGTAGGTCTCTCCAAGCCTCTCTGTATTCATCCTGCTGGTCATTTCTTACAGAACAATAATATTCCATAACATTCATATACCACAATTTACCCAGCCATTCTCCAATTGATGGGCATCCATTCATTTTCCAGTCTCTAGCCACTACAAACAAGGCTGCTACAAACATTTTGGCACATACAGGTCCCTTTCCCTTCTTTAGTATTTCTTTGGGATATAAGCCCAATAGAAACACTGCTGGATCAAAGGATATGCACATTTTGATAATTTTTTGGGCATAATTCCAGATTGCTCTCCAGAATGGTTGGATTCGTTCACAACTCCACCAACAATGCATTAGTGTCCCAGTTTTCCCGCATCCCCTCCAACATTCATCATTATTTTTTCCTGTCATCTTAGCCAATCTGACAGGTGTGTAGTGGTATCTCAGAGTTGTCTTAATTTGCATTTCTCTGATCAATAATGATTTGGAACACTCTTTCATATGAGTGGTAATAGTTTCAATCTCATCCTCTGAAAATTGTCTGTTCATATCCTTTGACCATTTATCAATTGGAGAATGGCTTGATTTCTTATAAATTTGAGTCAGTTCTCTATATATTTTGGAAATGAGGCCTTTATCAGAACCTTTAACTGTGAAAATGTTTTCCCAGTTTGTTGCTTCCCTTCTAATCTTGTTTGCATTAGTTTTATTTGTACAAAGGCTTTTTAATTTGATGTAATCGAAATTTTCTATTCTGTGATCAGTAATGGTCTCTAGTTCATCTTTGGTCACAAATTTCTTTCTCCTCCACAAGTCTGAGAGATAAACTATTCTATGTTCCTCTAATTTATTTATAATCTCGTTCTTTATGCCTAGGTCATAGACCCATTTTGATCTTATCTTGGTATATGGTGTTAAGTGTGGGTCCATGCCTAATTTCTGCCATACTAATTTCCAATTATCCCAGCAGTTTTTATCAAATAATGAATTCTTTTCCCAGAAGTTAGGGGCTTTGGGTTTGTCAAACACTAGATTGCTATAATTGACTATTCTGTCTTGTGAGCCTAGCCTTTTCCACTGATCCACTAATCTATTTCTTAGCCAATACCAAATGGTTTTGGTGACTGCTGCTTTATAATATAATTTTAGATCAGGTACAGCTAGGCCACCTTCATTTGATTTTTTTTTCATTAATTCCCTTGAGATTCTCGACTTTTTATTGTTCCATATGAATTTTGTTGTTATTTTTTCTAGATCAATAAAATATTTTCTTGGAAGTCTGATTGGTATAGCACTAAATAAATAGATTAGTTTAGGGAGTATTGTCATCTTTATTATGTTCGCTCGGCCGATCCAAGAGCACTTAATATTTTTCCAATTATTTAAGTCTGACTTTATTTGTGTGGAGACTTTTTTATAATTTTGCTCATATAATTCCTGACTTTCCTTTGGTAGATAGATTCCCAAATATTTTATGGTATCAACAGTTATTCTGAATGGAATTTCTCTTTGTATCTCTTGCTGTTGGGTTTTGTTGGTGATGTATAAAAATGCTGAGGATTTATGGGGATTTATTTTGTAGCCAGCTACTTTGCTAAAATTATGAATTATTTCCAATAGCTTTTTGGTAGAATCTCTGGGGTTCTCTAGGTATACCATCATATCATCTGCAAAGAGTGATAGTTTGGTTTCCTCATTGCCTACTCTAATTCCTTTTATATCTTTCTCGACTCTTATTGCCGAGGCTAGTGTTTCTAATACGATATTAAATAATAATGGTGATAGTGGGCAACCTTGCTTCACTCCAGATCTCACTGGGAAAGGTTCCAGTTTTTCCCCATTGCATATGATGCTTACTGATGGTTTTAAATATATGCTCCTGACTATTTTAAGGAAAAGTCCATTTATTCCTATGCTCTGAAGTGTTTTTATTAGGAATGGATGTTGGATTTTATCAAATGCTTTTTCTGCATCTATTGAGATGATCATGTGGTTTTTGTTTGTTTGGTTATTGATATAGTCAATTATGCTAATAGTTTTCCTAATATTGAACCAGCCCTGCATTCCTGGTATAAATCCTACTTGGTCATAGTGTATTATCCTGGTGACAATTTTCTGTAATCTTTTTGCTAATATTTTATTTAAGATTTTAGCATCAATATTCATTAGGGAGATTGGTCTATAATTTTCTTTCTCTGTTTTCAGCCTACCTGGTTTAGGTATCAGTACCATATCTGTGTCATAAAAGGAGTTTGGTAGGACTCCTTCAATCCCTATTTTTTCAAATAGTTTATATAACATTGGAGTTAATTGTTCTTTAAATGTTTGGTAGAATTCACATGTAAATCCATCTGGTCCTGGGGATTTTTTCTTAGGGAGTTGATTGATAGTTTGTTCTATTTCTTTTTCTGAGATGGGACTGTTTAGGATATTTACTTCTTCCTCTGTTAGTTTGGGCAAGCTGTATTTTTGGAGGTATTTTTCTATTTCATTTAAGTTGTCGAATTTATTGGCATAAAGTTGGGCAAAGTAACTCCTAATTATTGCTCTAATTTCCTCTTCGTTAGTGGTGAGTTCTCCCTTTTCATTTTTAAGACTAACAATTTGATTTTCCTCTTTCCTTTTTTTAATCAGATTTACTAAGGGTTTGTCTATTTTGTTGGTTTTTTCATAGAACCAACTCTTAGTTTTATTAATCAATTCAATAGTTTTTTTACTTTCAATTTTATTGATCTCACCTTTTACTTTTAGAATTTCAAGTTTAGTGTTTGACTGGGGGTTTTTAATTTGTTCCTTTTCTAGCATTTTTAATTGCAAACCCAATTCATTGACCTTCTCTTTCTCTATTTTATACAAATAGGCATCTATAGATATGAAATTTCCCCTTATTACCGCTTTGGCTGCATCCCATACATTTTGGTATGATGTCTCATTATTATCGTTTTCTTGGGTGAAGTTATTAATTATGTCTATGATTTGCTGTTTTACCCAATCATTCTTTAGTATGAGATTATTTAGTTTCCAATTATTTTTTGGTCTACTTCCCCCTGCTTTTTTGTTGAATGTAATTTTCATTGCATCGTGGTCTGAAAAGGATGCATTTACTATTTCTGCCTTACTACATTTGAGTTTGAGGTTTTTATGTCCTAATATATGGTCAATTTTTGTATAGGTTCCATGAACTGCTGAAAAGAAAGTGTATTCCTTTCTGTCTCCATTACATTTTCTCCAGAGATCTATCATATCTAGCTTTTCTAGTATTCTGTTTACCTCTTTGACTTCTTTCTTATTTATTTTCTGGTTTGATTTATCTAATTCTGAGAGTGCAAGGTTAAGATCTCCCACTATTATAGTTTTACTGTCTATTTCTTCTTGCAGCTCTCTTAGTTTCTCTTTTAAGAATTTAGATGCTACCCCACTTGGTGCATATATGTTTAATATAGATAGTGCTTCATTATCCATGCTACCCTTTAGCAAGATATAGTGTCCTTCCTTATCTCTTTTAATTAGGTCAATTTTTGCTTTAGCTTGATCTGAGATCAGGATGGCTACCCCTGCTTTTTTGACTTCACCTGAAGCATAGTAGATTTTGCTCCAACCTTTTACCTTTAACCTGCATGTATCTCCCCGCTTCAGGTGTGTTTCCTGTAAACAACATATTGTAGGATTCTGGCTTTTAATCCATTCTGCTAACCGCTTCCTCTTTATGGGGGAGTTTACCCCGTTCACGTTTATGGTTAGAATGACCAATTCTGTATTACTTGCCATCTTGTTAACCCCGGTTTATGCTTTCCTCCCTTCTTTCCCCTTTCCCCCCCTTCCAAGTATTAAGCTTGTGAGCACCCCTTGCTTCTCACAGCCCTCCCTTTTTAGTGTCCCTCCCCCCGCCTTAGAGTTCCTCCCCCTATCTTACCCCTTTCCCTCCCAGTTCCCGTATTCCCTTCCGCTTAGCTTATTCCTTCTCTTTCCACTTTTCCCTTCTCACTTTTCAATGAGATGGGAGAAGTTTCACCATAGATTGAAT
Source organism: Antechinus flavipes (assembly GCF_016432865.1). Lineage (NCBI taxonomy): Eukaryota > Metazoa > Chordata > Mammalia > Dasyuromorphia > Dasyuridae > Antechinus > Antechinus flavipes. The sequence goes on along the minus strand of NC_067401.1, from coordinate 293,047,532 downwards.
ATGTCTTAAGATTTTTCACTTAAAGCCAATTCTGAAGGCAGTAAGATACCCACTATATTCATCCCCCTCCATTCTTTCTCTCAGATATAATAGGTTTCCTATGCCTCTTCATGAGATGTACTACCCCCACTTTACCCTTTTTCTGGTACAATGTCCTTTCCACATCAATTTCTAGAACAAGGTATACATGTATTCTTCATACATCTATATAGTCAAAATATAGTTCCCAAGATTAATCTTTACCTTTTTAGATTTCTCTTGAGTTCTATATTTGTAGATCAAACTTTTTGTTAAGTTCTGGTTTTTTCATCAGAAATAGATGAAATTCGCTTACTTCGTTGAATGTCCATCTTCTTCCCTGGAAAAAGATGCTCATTCTCGCTGGGTAAGTTATTTTTGGTTGCATACCAAGTTCCTTAGCCTTTCGGAATATCATATTTCAGGCCCTTCGATCTTTTAATGTGGATGCTGCCAGATCCTGGGTGATCCTTATTGTGGCTCCTTGATACTTGAATTGGGTTTTTCTAGCCGCTTGCAATATTTTTTCTTTCATCTGAGGGTTCTGGCATTTGGCCACTATATTCCTTGGTGTTTTGATTTTAGGATCCCTTTCAGTGGGTGATCGATGAATCCTTTCAATGTTTATTTTTTCCTCTGTTCCTATGACTTCTGGGCAGTTCTCTTTGATAATTTCCTGGAAGACAGTGTCCAGGCTCTTTTTTTCATCATGTTTTTCTGGGAGTCCAATGATTCTCAGATTGTCTCTCCTGGATCTGTTTTCCAGGTCTGTTGTCTTCCCCAGAAGGTATTTCACATTTTTCTCCATTGTTTGATTTTTTTGGATTTGCTTGACTGATTCTTCTTGTCTCCTCGAGTCATTCAATTCCACTTGTTCAATTCTGATTTTCAGTGAAGTATTCTCTTCACTCACTTTTTTAAAATCTTTCTCTAATTGTCCAATTGAGTTCTTTTGTTCTGTGGAATTTTTTTCCATTTCGCCAATTTTGTTTTTTAGAGAGCTGTTTTCTGTTTCCAGTTCACTAATCCTATTTTTCAAGGATTTTACTTCTTTATCCACTCTCTCTTTAACTGACTTCTCCAGGCTCTTTTGCCAAGCCTCCCTCTCCTTTTCCCAAGCTTCCCTCTCCTTTTGCCAAGCCTCACTCTGCTTTCCCCATTTTTCTTCTAGCTCCCTTGTGAGAGCCTTTTTAATCACTTCTATGAGGTTCATCTGTGCTGAGGAACAGATGATCTCCTCTTTTGGGGAATCACCTGGGGACTGCCTGTTTTTAGTCTCCTCAGGATTTAGAGTCTGCTCTCTATCTGTGTAGAAGCTGTCAAGGGTTAAAGTCCTCTTCAGCTTCTTGCTCATTCTGTCTATTAATCAGAGACAAACTACCAAAGAAAAACAGAAAAAACTGGAGTCTTTCTTTGGGGGGGGGCTGGGTGTGTTATCGAGCTTCCTCTACAGACTGCAGGGGGCAGCAGTGAGGCACTAGCAGGACTGTGCTGCGCCTGCGCTCTGAGATCCCAAAGCGTGCTGAGTCACTGAGGGGGGGGAAGGGGGGGGCGGCCAGGTCCTGAGAGACTCCAGCTGTTTGCGGTTGTGTTCTTCAGCCCCGGTGTTTTTAGCTTCTCTGCTGGGCTGTTGACTTGCTGCAGGTTCCAAACCTGTAGCGAAGCTCTCCCCGCAGAGACGGCTACGATCACTCCCCAACCCCTCTCCAGTCTGCTCCCGTGCTCTCACTGCCGCTGCCCGCCGCCTGCGCCCGATCTAAAACCGCCCCAGCCCTCCAGTAAAGACAGACCTTTCTTGGCGGATCTCAAGGATGGCTTCTCTTGGTAACTATTTGTGGGTTTTTTTCAGTCAAGCATTGATTCAGAGGCTTGTAATGAAGTGGATAGTGAGAGAAAGCGCGGAGCTTATGCAACTGTGAGCCTCCTCTCCGCCATCTTAACCGGAAGTGAGTGAATAGATTAGTTTAGATAAAACTGACATTTTTTGTTATATTGACTCTGTCTATCCATGAATAATTGATATTTCTCCAATCACTTAAATCTGACTTTATTTGTATAAGAAGTGTTTATAATTATTTTCATATAGTTCCTGGACTTGTTTTCATAAACACTCCCAGATAGGTTATACTGTCTACAGTTATTTAAAATGGGGTATCTCTTTCTATCTCTTTTATAGGATTTTGTTGGAGATATGTTGAAAATGCTAATAATTTATGTGAATTTATTTTATATAATGTTACTTTGCTAAAATTATTGTTTCCATTAACTTCTTAATTGAATCTTTAGGATTTTCCAAGTATATCATCATATCATTTACAAAGAGATAGTTTTATTACCTTTTTGCTTATTCTGCTTGTTTCAATTTCTTTTCTTATCATTGCTATTGCTATCATTTCTAATATCATATTGAATTATATTGGCAACTATGGGCAGCCTTGTTTCATTCCTTATCTCACTGGGAAGGCTTATAACTTATACCCATTACAGATTATGATTGCTGATAGTTTTAGCTAGATGTTTCTTATTTTAAGGAAAAATTCATTTATATTTGTGCTTTCATGCATTTTTAATAGGAATTAATGCTATATTTTCTCAAAAGCTTTTTCTGTATCTATCAATATGGTCAAGATTTTTATTATTTTTATTATTAATAAAATCAATTATGATAATAGCTTTCCTTTTGTTAAACCATTCCTAGATGCCTAGTATAAATCCCACTTTGTCACAATGTATCATCTTTGTAATAAATTGTTGTAGTCTCCTAGTTAGTAATTAATTTTAGAATTTTGCATCCATATTCATTAATGAAACCAGTTTATTTTTTTCTTTCTCTGTTTTTACCCTGAGAATGATACTTAAACCTCAACAGAACATAAAACAAATTATACATCTACTAATTAGGCTATGAACAGTCAAAACAACTCTAGTATATGTTGTTCAATCATTCTCAGTTTTGTCCAACTCTTTATGACCCCATTTTGGGGGTTTTCTTGGCAGAGATATTGGAGTAATTTACCATTTAGTCCTCTGACTTATTTTATAGATGAGGAACCTGGAGCAAATAGGACTAAGTGACTAATCCAGGGTCACACAACTAGTGTCTGCAACAGGATTTGAATACAGAAGGTCTCCCTGACTCCAGGTCTCACACTTTATCCATAGTAAATATCTGTTGTTAAAAGAATCAGGATTAGTTATTGGTAACTATTTTCTCCAAAGAACGTGAGTAATTTCTGGAGATCCCTACCCTGCAATCATTCAGCTCTGAAATAATAATAAAATAAAATAATCTCAAACTCAGAAAATCACCTCCTACCCTTAATATGTTCATTTCAAGGCAGAACTTCATTTTTCTATGTGATGATGACGCTAGCACCCAGGATACCTTAGAATCAACCAGACTCAGGATAAGCAAAAGTCCTTAGTCTTTATTCTTGATCTTTAGGGATAGAAGTGAAAGGGATGGAAGCAGAATCTTCCCAACCTCCTTCTTCCTCCTCAACCACAAAGAGTGACCCTGGTTCGTCTTACTCCACCCCCTAGTTTCTCCTACAATCCTCTCTATGTACCAATCATCGAGCCAGCACAGGATAGTGGGAAGGGCCATTTTCCAAGCACATGCCCATAGAGTATCCAATCAGTAGCTAGCCTCAAGTGCTCGGTTGTCCTGATCTTAGTGCATCGACTCAAGAGTTTCAGCCCTCTACACTTCTATGATAAGGAAACAAGAGACAAGCAACCCAAACGATTCCCAGGCTTGTCTAGAAGGACATGTGCATTAGCTGTCCAATGCTTTCAGTCACATGAAGGTCAAGGGGAAAAAAGGAAGGGTTAAGAAAAACTGCTTTTTTTCCTGGTCTCCCCTACCAAAACAAAGCAACTTAAAACAGTCTGACATAATTTGCAACTGAAAAAGGAAGAAAGAGGCTATAAATAGGTACATCTACCTAGTTATGAACTCTTCTGATACTGTAGCAAACAAGGAGATTCTTTATTATCACAAAGTATAAGCCCTTTAGTGTTCAGTCACACATGGCCACTGGCAGAGTCCTAAAATCCCACATGATCAACTGGAATCAGAAATACCAAGTTTACGCATGCTTCATGGGACAGCCCCTATCAGCCAATTCACACTTTATATCTTGGCTTCTATAAATCAATTTAGAAAAGAAAACAAACATTTATTAAGCATTTATTACATGCCAAAACTGTGCTAAAGATTTTACAAATATTTTCTCATTTGATTCCCACGAAACCTTAGGCAGTATTTCCCATTTTACAATTGAGGATACTGAGACAAACAGGTTCAGAGACTGCCCAGGATCACAAAGATAGTATCTGAGGTTAAATTTGAACTTAAATCTTGCAACATTTTATCCAGTGTGTTACCTAGCTGGTTCCAAATATGGAGAAAAATATTAGAGTAATGCATCAGGGGGACACTAACCACTGTTGAAATTAGGAAAATTCTTTTGAAGGAGTTGGCATTTAAGCTAAACCTTGACATTAGCAAGGGTAAAAAAGATTTAGAGGTGAAGAATCAAAGATTAAGCTCTGCAGAATAGTGTGCAAAACTGCTAGACTTGAAATCATAAAGACTTTAGTAGAGTTCTACCAAATTTTATCAGCTATGTGATGCTGAGCGAGTTTTTTGGCCTCCTTCAATCTCAATTTTCTCATCTGTAAAATGGGAAATAATAGCATCTATTTTACAGGATTTTTATTAATGAAGATAATAAGGATAACACATGTAAAGCAAAACAAAAAATCCTCTAGAAATGCTAGTTTCATGTTATTTACATATATATATAATTATGTATTTATGTATGTGTGTATGTATGTATATATGTATTCCAGGTGATGGGGACAATGAAGACGAAATTTTAGGGGCAGGAAATAGAAAGTAGACTAGTGTGACTATAAAGCAAGACAAGTAAACAAGAACAATATGTTGATCATTTTGCAAAGATTAAGTAAAGCCATATTGTGGAAGGGCTTTAAATACAAAACAGAAGAATTTTTATTTTAAGTAAAGGCCATAGGAAACCAGCAAGGCTTCTTGAACATAAAAGGGATAGAGCAATATTGAAGTTTTATGAATGTCATTTTGGTAGATGTGAGAAATTTGAGGTAAGAAAAACAATTTGGAGACTACTGCAGTAATCCAAGGAAGTAAGAAGGACCTAAGATAAAAGTAGTTATGTTGTGACTAAAGAAAACAGAATAGGAGCAGCTAGGTGGTGCAGTGGATAGAGTACCAGCTCTGAAGTCAGGAAGACCTGAGTTCAAATCTGGTCTCAGAACATATATGGTCTGAAACCATAACACTTCCTAGCTGTGTCACCCTGGGCAAGTCACTTAACCCCAATTGTCTAGTAAAATAACAACAACAACAAGAGATATTAAGGTAGAATAGAGAAGACTTGGCTAATGATTTGACATTAAAGCTTTTTAGGTTTAGTCCCTGCTTTAAACATTTAATCAAAATGTAAATATAAATGGCTATATATGTTTATGCAAATATAATAAAAATGTGAAATATTATTAAGTTGCCTTTCCTTAGAAAGGGAAATTTCAAAGTAGTACTAGATAGTATAAAGAGTTCTTCAGATATCATGTGCACTTTCATTAAGATATTGATAGGAAAGTGTCCAGTGAATTGAGTGAATTCTCATGCCATGAATAAGAATCACAGAGGATGAGAAAATTGGGTGCATTAGGTCCAACTGTATTGTGACAGACACAAGGCATTCTATAATGTCTAGGTTATAGCTGGCATATCTCATTATTTATACAAGGATATGTTTGTTATTTAGGATGTCAAGGTTATAAATGCTAACATTCCTTTGTGAATGAACTGACAGTGTCTGCTATAAATGTATCAAGGGAAAACTGTAATGTCCTTGAGCAAAAAACCTTATTATCTTTGCACCATAGAACATGCCTCAAGGCCATTTCTCTTGGCTTTGGTCAAGTTGTGTAGAGATAAATAGAACTGCTTTAGGATATTTGTATTCTTACTAAATATTTTCTTTCTTACCTTTGTTATTTTTTTTTTTGCTTTTGACTAATTTGCTTTTTATACTGAAATAGCTTAGACTTTATTTCCAAAAGTTATAATTTCATAAATAATTTCCATTTTGCTCCAAATGGAAGAATCTAGTAGCATTCTAATTCCTAGGAATATAGATAATAGACTTTCATGTCCTCTTGCTAATAGGTTTTTAACAGAGATAAGAAATATGACTTTTCTAATTTTATATTCAACATCTCATTTAGTCAATTAGTATTCTAGAATCCCTGGATGCCAGAAAACTGAAATATCAATAACATAAATCAAAAACAGTACCTCTCCAGAAGGAAAAGTTGGTGAACTCCTTTTGGGATTACATCATCTGGCACAATGCCTGTCCTTTGAGCCATCAGGATCATGGTGCAAATCTCATTTCATGAGGGAACTTCTATATCCACTTCTCCATCCATCCCTATCCTAGCTCACTCCTACAAACCTCATATGATTCTCATTTGATTCTCATGAAACCTTACGCAGTATTTCCCATTTTATATTTGAGGAAACTGAGACAAACAGGTTGAGAGACTGCTCAGGATCACACAGATAGTATCTGAGATTAAATTTGAACTTAAATCTTGTGACATTAAACTTAGCTATATATATTTCCCATATAGCTAGTGTTTACCTAATTTGGGCTAGAAATCTAAGGAGGTAGAACATCCCTTCTCTTCAACTTTCTCAAGCTTTCTACTCAAATAGGTAGAATAACTTTAAATAAATACTAGTTTAAAAAATAAGTTATATGCATGAGTTATTTTCCCCTTCTCTGTTATGGAAATTAACTTACCACAAAATTATTTATATGGAAAATTTTTTTATTAAGTAGTAAGGGAAAATGAGCAGAAAAATTTAATCAAATGTTGCTTTTCCTTTAGCTGATATTGACTCCAAAATAAATTTTTTTCTCATGAAGAGTTTTAGTCCTTGTTCTATTACTTAGTAGTTACCTTATTACTTAGTGTAAATCATATACCTTTTATCATTTTCCTCATTTCTAAAATGAGCATATCTATTTTTATCTATCTCACATACCCATTTTTTTAAGATCAAATGATCCATAGTCTCACAATCCAAGCCTTCTGCCACAATGGTATCAAACACAAAACAAGTCTTTGAAAAACACTAAACAATATACAAAGATCTTGGCCCATGGCATATTAATTTGGATAACCACATATTAGCATTATCTATGTTCTATTGTATTTTTATTTATTTTGTTAAATGTTTCCCAATTACATTTTAAGCTGGTTGAGGATACTCAAACATACTATAGTCAGCCACATATTTTGACATCTCCACTGCATAATATGGCTCCATTTTTTAGTCTTATTTTGAGTCTGTCAAATCAACCATGTCATTGATTGACTCTGTTCTGATTCAGAAGACAATGGATCAGCAGACTAGCTGTGAGACTTCCAACGCAACTACAGAAGCCAAATAGTGAGCCTCTGAACCCCAACATAACAGGCAGAACTTGGCCATCCCCACCCAGCAGAAAAGGAAACCAGCAGCACCAGCCCCAGGGCAGCATGAAGTCACTATCTGAGGAAGTTTGGGACAATCTCCCCTTTGTCCAAAGAACAGAGCTCAATCTTTTAAAATGAGCAAAAAAGCAAAAAGAGCTCTGACCATAGACAGCTATTATAGAGACAGGAAAGAACAGACCTTAAATCCTGAGGACACTGAAGGCAAAATGTCTCCAGATGAAACCTCAGAGGGTGACATGAGTTGGTCTCCAACTCAAAAGGCTTTCTTGGAAGGATTTTAAAAGAGAGAGGAAAAATGGAGAAAAGAAATTGTTTTGCAGAAGAGTTTGGGTAAGGAAACAGAAATTATCTGAAGAAAACTCCTTAAAAAACAGATTTGGAGAAATGAGAAAAAAAAATACAACTCTTTGAAAAACAGAATTGGTGAAATGGAAAAAGGGAACAACTCCCTAAAAAAATAGAACAGGTGAAATGAACAAATTAACAAAACAACTCATTTAAAAATTCAATTGGCAAATGCAAAAGAAGATAAAAAAAGTTACCTGAAGAAAATAATTCACTAAAAATTAGAATGGAAACAAATGGAAGTGGAAGACTCAATGAGACATCAAGAATTAATCAAACAAAACCAAAAAAAAAAAATTGAAAAGAAAAAAAAAAAAAGAAGAAGAAGAAGAGAATGTAAATTTCTTCATCAGAAAAACAACTGGAGAATAGATCCAGGAGAGACAATCCAAAAATTATTGGACTACTTGAAAACCAAGATGAAAAAAAGAGCCTAGATAACATCTTTCAAGAAAATCACCAAAGAAAACATTCCTAATGTCCTAGAACAAGAGGGTAAAGTAGCCATTGAAAGAATCCACTACCCACCTCTGAAAGAGACCCCAAAAGGAAAACTCCAAGGAATATCACAGCTAAATTTCAGAATTATCACATCAAGGAGAACATATTGCAAGCATCCAGAAAGCAACGATTCAAATACCATGGAGCCACAATCAGGATTACTCAAGAGCTAGGAATTTCCACTTTAAAGAATAAAAGACACTGGAGTATGATATTCCAGGAAGCAAAGGAGTGTGGACTATAGCCAAGAATTAACTACCAGCAAAATTGATCAGTATCTTTAAGAGAGAAAGATGGAATAGAGGAATTACATTTATTTTTGATAAAAAGATCAGAGCTGAACAGAACATTTGATCTTCAAATACAAACTCAAGAGAAGCATAAAGAGGTAAAAAAGGAAGAAAAAATTGGTTTTTTAAAGGTTAAAAAGTTTACATTCCTATCTGAAAAGATGATATATTTAACTCTTGAGAATTGTATCATTGTTAAGGGTATACTTAGAGAGTGAGGGTATAATTTGACCTTATTGTGATTATATAAAAAAAGAAGCTAGGGGTTGTATTCAAAGAAGAGGGAAGAGAACATAGAATGCAATAAATTACATCACATGAAGAGGCAAAAAAGACATAATTGAGGGAAAGAAAGGAGGGTGATGAACATTATATGAAACTTAATCTCATTGAATTTGGCTAAGAGAGAATATCAGACATATTTAATTTGATAGGGAAAATTGTTTTACCTTATAGAGAATTAGGAGAGGAAAGGGGAAAGGAAAAGAGAGGGCTAATAGAAGAGAGAACAGAAGTAGGAGAAAAAAGAAATAAAAAAGAGAAGGGGCTATAAAAGAGGAGGCCTAATTGAGGGACATGGTGATCAAAAACAAAACACTGGGGAGGGTGGAAAGGGAGAAAGGAAAGAGAAAACTATAACTTGGGGAATAAATTTTGACTGGGACACTAATAAATTGCTGATGGAGTTGTGAACTGATCCAGAAGGTAAATGGAATTTTAGAAAAGTTAGATATTTTGGAGAAAATTGAATGGGGACAGAAAGGAATATTGTTTTCTTGGTGGTACATGGAATCCACACAAAAACTGACCACATATTAAGGCATAAAAACCTCAAAATCAAATGCAAAAAGGTAGAAATAATAAGTGAATCTTTTTCAGATCATGATGCAATAAAAATTACATGTAATAAAGGATCAAGGGGAAAAAGACCAAAAATTAATTAGGAGCTAATCTAATCCTAAAGAATGAGTGGATCAAACAATAAATCAGAGACATAATTGATAATTTCATCCAAGAGATTGACAATAATGTGACAACGTATCAAATTTTATGAGATGTAGCTGAAGTACTTCTTCAGGGAAATGTTTTATCTCTAGATTCTTACTTGCATACAACAGAGAAAGAGGAAATCAATGAATTGGGCATGCAACCAAAAAAGCTAGAAAAAGAAGAAACTAAAAACCCCCAATAAAATACCAAATATGAAATTCTGAAAATAAAAGAGAAGATTCATAAAATCAAAAGTAAGAAATTATTGAACTAATAAACAAAAGTAAAAACTTCTATTATGAAAGACCAACAAAATAGATGAGCCTTTAGTTAATTTGATTAGAAAGATGAAAGAAAAAAATCAAATTGCTAGTATCAAAAATGAAAAGGGTGAATTTTCCATTAAAGAGGAAATTAGGATCTATTTTGTCTAAGTATATGCCAATAAATCTAATAATCAAAATGAAATGGATGAATACTTACAAAAATATAGAGTGTTCAGATTTAGAAAGGAGGAAATAAGAAAAAATCTCCAGGGCCAGATGGATTTACAAGTGAATTCTACCAAACAGTTAAAGAACAATTAATTGCAACACTTTGCAAACTATCTAGAAAAATTGAGAAAGAAGGAAAGAGTTCTACCAAATTCTTTTTATGACACAGATATGGTGAAACCTAAATCAGTTAGGGTCAAAACAGAGAAAGAAAATTATAGACTAATTTTCCTAATGAATATTGATGTGAAAATCTTAAATAAAATATTAGCAAAGAGATTACAACAAGTTATCACCAGGTTAATACACCATGACCATTTTATATTAGGAATACAGAGCTGGTTCAATATTAGGAAAACTATTAGCAAGATTAACTATATTAATAACCATAACATTATCTCAATAGTTGTAGAAAAAAACATTTGACAACCCATTCTTATTAAAAACACTAGAGAGCATAGAAATAAACTTAGTTTACCTTAAAATGATCAATAGCATCTATTTAAAACCATTAGCAAGTACCATATGTAATGAGGACAAATTAGAACCGTTCTCAGTAAGATCAGGGGTGAAACAAGGTTGCCCACTATCACCATTACTATTCAGTATTGTATTAGAAATACAATGTATTAGAAATGTTTGCTATAGCAATAAGAGAGGAAAAAATTAAAGGAATTAGAGTAGGTAATGAAATAACAAAATTATCACTTTGTAGATGTTATGATGGTATACTTAGAGAAACTACTAGAAACAATTAACTTTAACAAAGTTATAGGATACAAAATAAATCCACATAAATCATCAGCACCTCTATATATTAACAACAAAGTCCAACAGCAAGAGATACAAAGAGAAATTCCATTTAAAATAACTGTAAATAATATATTTGAAAGTCTATCTGCCAGGAGTAAAACATTTTCCATGCAAATAAAGAAAGATCTAAACAACTGGAAGAATATCAAGTGCTCATGGGAAGGTGGAGCTAATATAATAAAAATTACAATTCTACCTAAAATAAATTTCCTTATTCAGTGCCATACCAGTCAAACTCCCAAGAAATTACTTTATATAGCTAGAAAAAAATAATACAAAATTCATCTGGAAGAACAAAAGATTTAGAGTTTCAAGGGAATTAATTAAAAATGCAAATGAAGATGGCCTAGTTGCACCAGATCTAAAACTATATTATAAAGCAGCAATTTCTAAAACCATTTAATATTGGCTTAGAAATAAAAGTAGTGGATGAGTGGAAGATTAGGTTCACAAGACACAGCAGTCAATGTCTGTAATAATATAGTTTTTGATAAACCCAAAGACCCCAGTTTCTGGAATAAGAACTCACCATTTGACAAAAATTGCTGGGAAAACTGGAAAATAGTATAGCAGAAACTAGATATTGACCAACACCTATCACCCTATACCAAGATAAGATCATTTGTTCATGATTTAAACATAAAGAATGATACTGTAAGCAAATTAGAAGATCAAAGTGTAGTCTACCTCTTAGATCTGTGGAGAAGGAAGGAATTTGTGACCAGAGAAGAACTAGAGATCATTATTGATCACAAAAGAGAAAATTTTGATCATATCAAATTGAAAAGCTTTTGTACAAACAAAACCAATGCAGACAAGATTAGAAGGAAACAATAAACTGGGAAAACATTTTTACAGTCCAAAGTTCTGATAAAGGCCTCATTTCCAAAATATATAGAGAATTGACTCAAATTTATAAGCATAGAAGCCATTCTCCAAATAAATAAATAAATTGACAATAAATGTCAAAGGATATGAACAGACAATTGTCAGATGAAGAAATTAAAACCATATGAAAAAATGCTCTAAATCATTATTGATCAGAGAAATGCAAATTAAGACAACTCTGAAGTTCCACTATACACCTCTCAGATTGGCTAAGATGACAGGAAAAGATAATGATAAATATTGAAGGGGATTGGAGGGAAAACTGGGACACTAATAAATTGCTAATGGAGTTGTGAACTGATCCAACCATTCTGGAGAGCAATATGAAACTATGTCCAAAGGTCTATCAAACTATGTATATCCTTTGATTCCCCAAGAAATCATTTTAAAAAAAGAAAGAAAAAGGACCCACATGTGCAAAAATGTTTTTTTTTGTTTTTTTTTTTTTTTTTTTTTTTTTTTTTTGCAGTGGCAAGGAAGTGGAAATTGAATGAATGACTATCAGTTGGGGAATGGCTGAATAAGTAATGATATATGAATGTTATGCAACATTTTGATTTTTAAGAAACAATCAGTAGGATGATTTCAGAGAGGTCTGGAGAGACTTACATGAACTGATGCTAAATGATGTAAATAGAACTAAGAGAATATTGTTCACAGCAACAACAATTTTATACAATGATCAATTCTGATGGATGTAGCTCTTTTCAACAGTGAGGTAATTCAGGTCAATTCTAATAGACTTGTGATAGAGAGAGCCATCTGAAAACAGAAAAAGAACTGTCAAGACTGAATGTCAATCACAACATATTATTTTCACCTTTTGTTGTTGTTTTGCTTGCTTTTTTGTTTTCTTTCCCATTTTTTTCATTTTTGATCTCATTTTTCTTGTGTAGCATGATAAATGTGGAAATATGTATAGAATTGTTCATGTTTAACATATGTTGGATTGTTTGCTGTCTAAGGGAGGAGAGAGGGGAGAGAGAGGGAGAAAAATTTGGAACACAAGGTTATGCAAAGGTGGATGTTGAAAAGTATTTTTGCATGTATTTGGAAAAATAAAATAGTATTTAGAAAGTTTTTTTTTAAAAAGTTTGTAACAGTCCTTTTTTGTGCTGGCTAGGAACTGAAAATTGAGAGGATTACCCATCAGCTGGAAAATGGCTAAATAAATAATAATATATGAATGTTATGGAATATTATTGTTCTGTAAGAAACCATCAGCAGGATGATTTAGAAAAGCCTAGAGAGATTTACATTAACTGATGATAAGTAAAATGAGCAGAACCAGGAAATCATTGTACATGGAAACAGCAAGATTATATGATAATCAATTCTGATGGATGTGGCTCTTTTCAACAATGAGGTGCTTCAGGCCAATTCCAATAGACTTGTGATGGAGAGAGCCATCTGCATCCAGAAAGAGGATTGTCAGGACTAAATGTAGATTACAATATATTTTTTCACCTTTTTTGTTGCTGTTGGCTTGCTTTTTGTCTTTTCTCATTTTTTCTTCCTTTTTGATCTGATTTTATTGTACAGCATGTTAATTGTAGAAATATGTATAGAAGAATTGCACATGTTTAACTTATATTGGATTACTTGCTGTGTAAGGGACGGGGTGAGGGGAAGGAAGGGAGAAAAATTTTGAACGCAAGATTTTGCCAAGGATAATGTTAAAAACTATGCATATATTTTGAAAATAAAAAGCTAAAAAAAGAAGACTCCAAATGAGGTCTGAAACAACTAAACAACCACCACAAATATATGATGTGTGTGTGCATATATCTCTCTGTGTGTGTCACAGACAGATATATGCACACACACACACACACACACACACACGTTATGGACCAGAACTTGAAACAAGGTGCTATGTTAGTGGAATTGATAGAGACAATAGTTATTTAGCATGGTACTTAACAGTTCTCTAGTTCAGTACATGTACTTAGTACTTACTATAGTTTTACAAGATTCACACCTTTGAAAAGAGACCATATAAGCTTGGACAAACTCAGCCAGAATCAGAACTAGGAAAGACTAGAGAAGTAGTGGCAGGCTCTCCTCCTTCATTTCTCCACTGAAACCAAAATCCGGAAGGCCTCCAGAAAAACTAGCTGAGCCCCCGTGAAGGAGACAAGACTTTGAAGGAGACAATAAAAGATTTGGACTTTAACTCCTGGCTGTACTTGTGTGGTGATTACTGAACTGAAATGAAGGCTGCCTCCAGAGACTCCAAGGAAACCTCAACAGAGAATATTACATTTGAAAGAGAGTATTACACACATACATATGTGTGTGTGTGTATACATATATATATATATATATACATATTCAACAATAGCTGTCAAATCATTCAATTTAATCTAATACTGAATTTATTATGCCCTGAGGATTAAAAAAAAAAAAGGTAAAAAGGAAATTCTGTTGGTGCTCAACACTAATTCTACTAGAAAGATAGACACGTTGTTGGTTTTCAAAGACTACCAATTTTATTGGGAGGATGGAATAATGTACACTGATAAGTACAATATGTCAGAAGTAAGAGGATAAAGGATAGATTGCATGATGTTCTAGAAGAGTTTTTGAAGATGTATAGAATATTAACAAATGTGAGAAGTATCAGGGAAATCTTTGGAGAGGAGGTAATACCTGATCTCAGCCTGGAAAGAAGATAAAGAATCTGAAAGATGGATATAAGAAAGAAACACATGAAGAATAAGAAAGAAAAATATGAAAAATGGTCTGAGATATTGTAGCAAGTTTAAGAAAATATCTAATAGTTCATTTAGAAGTCAGCATAGTTTGTTTAGAGGGCAATGTAACTTATGGTTCAGTGCCTTGAATTTTCAGAATTGATTGGATCCAATGGATTTATGTGGATTGGGTCAAATCTTGGGAATGTCTACCCTAAATCATAATTTTAGTACATTTTTCCTTACTGCTTTAGGTAGAAATAAATTTTATGCTATGTAATTGTAATAATATAATGTAAATATCAGTTAGAAAATGTCATGGGGAGTAAAATTTATCAGTGTAGTTTTTCTTAGAACTTAATAGAGAAATCTAAAAGAATAGCAAGCATTATGAAGATACATTAAATCAGTTTTGTGACATTATTCAATTATCTTGGTATTCACAATATACTTTTTGTTATTGATATTCATAGAACAAAAACATTAAAAAGTATTGGTTCAGATGATTCATAGCACCCCACTGTGATTTGAATTCCTTTTGGAAGGGAAATGAATTAGAAGTTGCTGACATTTTTAAACTATACACAAACACACACACACACACACACACACACACACACGTGTGTGTGTGTGTATGTATGTGTATATATATAATTATTCAGACTCATGCAACTTACCCCAGTTTGAAACTCCCCAGAAGGAAAAAAACATTATGAGGACTATTAGAGAGGGCAATACCTTTTTCATGGCTGTCATCTCTTGATCTAAGATTTTGTTATTGCCTCTCTAAGGCCATGAGTTTTGGGGCCCATCAGGCTATGTGAATGGCAAGAGCTTCCACATGCCTCTGTACCAAATTAGCCTCTGTATGACTTTGCGGGGTGGAGACGGGGAACTTCCTCAGGCTTAGTTTCATTGATAGCTCAATGCTTTCTGGTCTGTCCTCCAAAAGGGAAAAAGGCAAAGGATGACAGATTAACATTATCAAGACATCCTTTTATAGGAATAACACTAAGGGATGGCTCTGTCCCATAAGCAACCATCTTGATAGCTTACATATGTCTATGTACTCTCTTTACATGCATTATCTCACTTGATAATCACAACTCTGTGAAATAGAGTATCAAAAAGATTAATTGACTTTCCCAATAACAAAGCTAATAAGTGGAATTTGAAACCAGACCTCCCATGTTCCATCTACTAAACCAGACAATTCCATTTTAAACTAATAAGATTCAAACAAATTCTCAAACAAAAAGCCTTCTCTTCCTACCATTTCAATAGTACTAGTATTGCAGAATGACCTAGCAGTTATCTGCTATACAATATTATTAAAATAAAGATCTAAAGGTAAGTTTGAACAAGGCTATTGAAGACTATAAATGTCAGGCTAAGGATTTTTATTTTACCTTGGTTGGTTATTGTCCTTTATTCTCAAGGAGAACCAAAATGACAGTACTATGTTGTAATCAAAATATGTAGTGTTTCTGACTGTGGCTGATCAGACCAATATGGGCTTAGGATACTCTAACACAGGTTGGGTACAAATAGTCCATGTGAACAATTGAGGTGGATTCTTTTTCTTTTTCTTTTGAGTTACTTTAATCCTACTTTGCTAACAGAACACAGTACCTTCTCTGATGAGGGCACACCATGTTGATGGTTTTGTACTAGTATTTCCCATGTCACAGAATCAATCCAAAAGTTCTTAAGAGACACCTTTGAGAGTGTCCTTATATTGCTTTCTGACTACCATCTGAGTGCTTATCCTCTGTGAATTCTCCATAAAAGAATCTTTTTGGCTAGCCTACATTTAGCATTTGAACAACATGGCTAGCCTGTCAAAGTTGTGTTCTCTTCATTAGAGTTTAAATGCTTGGCAGTTTAGTTAGAGAAAGGACCTTAGTGTCTATTATGTAATTCTGCCAGGTGATCTTCAAGATCTTCTTAAGACAATCAAAAGGAAATGATTCAGTTTCCTGGCATGGCAATGGTAAACTGTGCAAGTTTCACAGGCATACAAAATACAGAGCACAAAAGCTCTGTAGACCTGCAGTTTGATATTCAATTGAGTATTTCTCCTCTCCCACAGTTTCCTTCAGAGCCTCCCAGACAGAGTTGTTTTGGAAATATGTGCATCACTCTTATTATGAATGGGTTTATTCCTGGAATGTATACTGCTAAAGTAAATGAACTTATCCATAGAATTCAAAAGTTCTCTATTTGCTACAATCAATATGCTATATTGTTATAATTGCTATAATCCACATATGTATAGTGTAGTGCTGACTGATGGAGCACCTGTTTCCTTGTTAATTGTTAAGCCAAAATAAGCAGAGAATCAATATATACTTAGTTGCATCTCAACTTCAAAAGGCTTCATTCAGTACACAATCATTTGCAAACAAAAAAATCATACACCAGCACTCCTTTCACTTTAGTCTTGCTTGTCATTTTTTCAAGTTTTCGAGTTTTGAACAGTGAGTGACATTAACAGAGAACTGGAAGGAGACCTCAGAGGCTAATCAGGCCAATAGAAAATTGTTCATTTATAAATCTGGCATGTACATAGTCAATTGCTATTAGATTCATAGCTGGGGACCTGAGAAATCAAGAACATTCTTGAAGGATCAATGATTACTAGAGTGTGTAGGATGAATCCTTAAATGAACCTCATTTTATAATTTTTTTAGAAAATTCTCCCGTGCTAACATTTCCCTTCATTAACTCCAAAACAATCAATCTTCTATTTTCAGATGTTCCTGAGTGGAATAGTCTTTCTTACTTTTGTGTTGAATATTTTGTAAAAGCAAGTTCCAATATCACTATTGGCTATTCAAATCTTTTCAAGTCTCTTAATTGTTTCAAGTTTTATTTTCCTTATCTATGAAATCAGGATATTTACATCCCTTCTGTACCTGTACTCAAGAAGCCATGAGATTTATTTGGGGGATTTATTTTCTTTGAATTATCTAGGTAGATAAGTCCTCAAACACAATTGAATGAAGCACTGGTTTGTGTAGCATCTTTAGCCCTTATTCTGTTTATACCATCCACATAGGTCTAAATTCAGTAGGATCAAGTTAGATACAGTTTCATTATTGCTATTCAGTATAATAAATGAGTCACTGACAACATGTAATTTAATTTCTTATAGTAATTACTAATGTATCTTTATTCACATTAAGTATTCCTCTACAAATACTTCATGCTTTGGCCAACATGAACTCCTTGCTGCTCTATAACCGTATTCTTCAGTTTCCTCCTTTTATAACTTTGCCAATGCCTTCACTAAATGCCCATCTATTCATCTCAGTTAAGGCAGCTAGATGGCACACTGGATAGAGTTATGGATGTGGAAATAAGAAAACTAGAGTTCAAATTCATTCTTAGAAATTTACTTTGGACAAGTCATTTAAACTTGGTTTGCCTCAGTTTTCTCATCTGGAAAATGGGGTGATAATACCTACCACTTAAGGTTGTTGTAAGGATCAAATGATAGTATTTTTAAAGTTCTAGGTGATGCATTGAATAGAGTGCCAAGCCTGTAGTCAAAAAGATTCATCTCCCTGAGTTCAAATTTAGCTTTATATACTCAATAGCTGTGTAATCCTAAGCAAATCATTTGACCCACTGCCTCAATTTTCTCATTTATAAAATGAGCTAAGAAAGGAAATGGCAAAACATTCTATTATCTCTACCAAGAAAACCCCCAAAATGGAATCACAAAGTGTTGGAGATGATTGAACAACCAAGCACATACATGTAAGTAGGTGCTACATACATGCTTATTTCACTTCCCTTCATGTTGAAATTCCATATATGCTTAAAGTTCAACTTAAGTATTTTCTCCTTCTTGTGTCCTTCTGAGACACATCTGTCTGGAAGCAATTGTTTTTCCTCCTCTGAATGTTTAAACTATAAAAAGTATTTATTTATTTAATATGATTTAAGTTGGAAGCAACCTTAAGGATTACCTAATTCAATTCTATCATTTACAATTAAAGAGAATCACTTGCAAAAAAGTTAAATAGCTTTTTTGTTGTTGTGGCAATTGTGGTTAAGTGACTTGCCCAGGGTCACACAGCTGGAAGTATTAAGTGACTAAGGTCACATTTAAACTCAGTTCCTACTGACTTCAGGGCTGGTGTCTATCCACTGTGCCACCTCGCTGCCCACTAAATGGCTTTTAAAATCAGATTGATGATCTGGAATTATGCCCAAAAAGTTATCAAATTGTGCATACCCTTTGATCCAACAGTGTTACTTCTGGGCTTATATCCCAAAGAAATACTAAAGAAAGGAAAGGGACCTGTGTGTGCTAAAATGTTTATGGCAGCCCTGTTTGTAGTGGCTAGAAACTGGAAATTGAATGGATGCCCATCAATTGGAGAATGGCTGGGTAAATTGTGGTATATGAATGTTATGGAATATTATTGGAGCCCAGCATTCTATGCACTGTATCAACTAGCTGTCTCTGACAGAGGTTAAAGGAGATTCAAAGATAAGTAGGATATAGTTGTTGTCTTCGAAGCACTTAAAATTTTGGAGACACAAGATATGTACACAGATAAACTAGGATGCTAAGTGGAAATATAAGAAAAGAAAAACTGAATTTGTAGACGTAGGTTCTCAATTCAAATCCTAATTCTGTTTCTTACCAGCAATCTGATTTTATTTATTTATTTATTAATCTATCCATCTATTTATTTATTTCCTTTACTGGAAGTTTTTTTTAAATATATTTTATTTTATTATATTATATTATAAATGCATATTCAACAGAGAGGACTGGCGAGACTTACATGAACTGATGCTGAGTGAAATGAGCAGAACCAGGAGATCATTATATACCTCAACAATGATACTGTTTGAGGATGTATTCTGATGGAAGTGGACCTCTTTGATAAAGAGAACCTTAATTGATCAAAGATGGACAGAAGCAGCTACACCCAGAGAAAGAATACTGGAAATGAATATAAACTGCTTGCATTTATGTTTTTCCTCCCGGGTTATTTATACCTTCTGAATTCAATTCTCCCTGTGCAACAAGAAAACTGTTTGGTTCTGCACACATATATTGTATCTAGGATATACTGCAACCCATTCAACATGTAAAGGACTCTTGCCATCTGGGGGGAAGGGGTGGAGGGAGGGAGGGGAAAAATCGGAACAGAAATGAATGCAAGGGATAATGCTGTAAAAAATTACCCTGGCATGCGTTCTATCAATAGAAAATTATTTTTAAAAAAAATGCATATTCAATTCATTTCATGTAATATAGATGAAAAAAATACTTTGAAAACTATTTTACAAATGTATTATTATTAGTTCTTATTTGTATGAAATAGACTTTCTGCAAATTCCTCTTTAATATAGTATTGAGCTAAAGGAGAAAATGCCAACATATGAGTAGACAGATAACACAATAGAAATGCACATTTGTGTGCAAAGCAGAGTATATTAACCTATAATAAAGCTAAAAAACAAACCACAACTACAAAAAAGCACATGTTAGCACATTGTGTTTGAAATATTCCTTGAAAAATGCAACTAATGGTCCTTGAAAAATGCAACTAATGGTACTTAAAAAATGTGAGTAGATATCATATGACTAGAAATAATTCTATACCATAGTCAGAAATACTTCATAAGGCAGGCTAGCCAAATTTCTATTATTCTAAGCTTTGGATAGAGCCTTTAATGGTCTCAGACCAGTGTTTTCATTCACATAAAAGAGAACAGAAGACATTCTCCCACACCAATATGCAAATACTTGTTTAATATCCATAAGCATTATTAAAAACTAGCTCCTTTACTTCATGTAGTATTTTTTTAATTGAAGCTTTTTATTTTTAAAACATATGCAAGGGTCAATTTTGATTGACCCTTGCAAAACCTTGTGTTCCAATTCCCTCCCCCACTCCTGGGGGCACCCCCTCTCCTGGAGGGCAAATAATTTAATATATGTTAAACATGCCAATATAGGCATACATATGTATACAATTATCTTGTTGTACAAGAAGAATCAGATCAAAAAGGGAAAAAAAGAGAAAAAAAATAAAATTCAAGCAAACAATAACAAAAGAAGTGAAAATGCTGTTATGATCCATACTCAGTTTCCAGTTTCCATAGTCCTCTCTCTGGGTGTTGATGGTTCTCATCATTACAAGATTATTGGAACTGGCCTGAATTGTTTCATTGTTGAGAAGAGCCACATTCATCAGAACTGATCATCATATATTCTTGCCATTGCTGTGCACAATGAAATCCTGGTTCTGCTCATTTCACTTAGCATCAGTTCATGTAACTCTCTACAGCCTTTCATATAGTATTTATAAAGACTAACAGTTCTCAAACTTTTTGACCTCAAAATTCTTTAACAGTCTGAACAATTATTGGAAATTCCCTCAAAAAGCTTTTGTTTATGTGGGTTATATGTATGAAATTAAAATGTCTTAGCATAATTATGAAAATAGTTTTAATCGTCTGAAAGTGACTCAGAGACCCCAAAATATACACAGGCCACATTCTGAGAACAGTTGATCTAGAGAGAACTTTAAAAATAATGAATGGTGAAAAAATGCTGAAACTAAATGCAAATGTCATATAAAATGGGTACATAGCAGAATCTGTTACAACAAACATGAGAGTATTATTAAGAGAAAGGATGCTGACTTTCCCCACTCTTATTTGACACAGTTCTGGAAATGCTAACAATAGCAATAAGACAAAAGAAAAGAATTAAAAGCATAAAGATAAGTTAAGGAGAAGATAAAATTTCTCTCCTTGCTGCTGCTGATGATATAGTTGAAGAATCCAAGTGAATTAGCAAAGATACTAATAGAAATAATTAATAATCAGCAAAGTTGAAGAAAACAAAATAAACCAACAAAAATTATCTGCATTGATATATAATGATAACATAATTTGAGATGATAGAAATATCAATAATAGGAAGTAGAATCCTATTCCAAATAACTATAAAAAGCATAAAGTATTTAAGGATCTATCTACCAAAGTATATAAAATTTGATACAAAGATTTTTTTTTCATATAGATTCAATTACAAAATATTCCTTTAAGAAATAAAGAAAAGTTTAAATTGCTAGCATAATATTCAGTGTTCATGGTTGGGCCATGACAGTATGTTAAAAGTGACAATCCTACCAAAAGTTAATTCAAACTTTCTAATGCTATACCAATCTAATCACAAAGAGAATATTTATAGGACTTGATAAAATAATAACAAAATTCATTTGGGAAAATAAAATATCCAGAACATCATGGGAGATTAGCATTCCCAGACCTCAAATTATACTACAACTACTCAAACTACAACCATCTGGTACTAGTTTAAAAATAGAGGGATAGATCAAAGGAACAAATGAGACAAAAGAAAATTAAAAACAATGGAACTTGTTCAATAAAGTAGAAAACACAAATTATTTAGGAAAGAACTCCTTATTTGATAAAAACTGCAAGGAAAAGTGGACAACAATCAGGTAGAAACTAGAGTTGGACCAAAACCTTACATCATATTCCATAATACATTCTAAATGGCACCCTTAATAATAATGATCATGAAAAAAAAATTAGAAAAAAAAAAAAAACCAGATGGTATAAGTCTTAGAAATATGGTTAAGAAATGCATTCTAACAGAGCCAATTACAAAAAAAATAGGTAGATAATTTTATTTACAAGAAATTGAAAAGCTTTTGCACAGACAAAAATTAACACTCCTAATATAAAATTGTCAAAAGGAGAAAAAAAATTTTTTTGCATTAAATTTCTCTGATACAAGTTTGGTCTGCAAGATATATACAGTTAACAAATATATGAGTAGTTGTCATTCTCCAATATATAGTCAAAGAATATTTTTCAAAAGTTTTCTAA
The DNA here is from genome assembly GCF_016432865.1 of Antechinus flavipes. Classification (NCBI taxonomy): domain Eukaryota; kingdom Metazoa; phylum Chordata; class Mammalia; order Dasyuromorphia; family Dasyuridae; genus Antechinus; species Antechinus flavipes. The sequence continues at coordinate 293,025,041 of NC_067401.1, read as the reverse complement.
AGAAGAATTCTAAGACATTCACAACATTTAAGAGTGCTTCAAATCACATTTTAATAGGCAAATCAAAATAATCCTGAAGTTTCACTTCACACACTGCAAACCAATTAAGATGAACCCAAAATGTGAATAGTCAGTGTTGGAGGGATGAAAGATAGGCACACTAAGACCTTATTGGAAGAGGTATGAATCAAGACAATCATTTTGGAAAACAATATAGGATTATGAAAATAAAGTAATTAAAATATCCATACCCAGAGATTATATATTTCCCAAGGAAGCAATTGATTAAAACAAAATCCCTCATATATACAACAAAATGTTGATTAACACTTTTGGAAATAGCAAAGAATTGGGAAAAAAGTAGCTGCCTATCAATTGGGGAATGGCCACAGAAATGATGATATGAGAGAAATGATAAGCTAATAGCTAATATTGGGGAGACACAAGATTTAACCCTTTCTGAAATCTTATTTTCTTACTATGCCATTTGGGGAAGGCCATTGTGTTCTACTTAGGTTTGAGTGGCAGATAAATTCTTTGATTAGGTTGCCATCAAACTCTTATTCTCTAAGCCCTTCATTATACTAGGTTCACCTCTCCTTATAATATTCTTTCTCTCTCATTACTTGTTAACTAATTAGAATCATTGTCACTCTCAAGAATATCCATCCTTTCAAGGACATATAAGCTTGAGTGGGTTCTATGAAGAGTCTTCAGCATTTGAGAGTGTCACTGATCTCTTTTTTAGTTATAGGTTAACATGATTAATAAAAATGGCTGATTACCCAGAAACTATGTCTCTTGAACTTTTTATATATTCCAGGTATATGAACATAATGAAATGGTAAAAGAAATAACGAATTATTATTTTAAAAGAAAATATGAATGTGATAAATACAGAGTTGGATGGAGATACATGAATTGATAGAAAATGAAGTAAGCAGGTCAAGAAAACAATATACACAATGACTATAACAGTGGGAATGGAAAGAACTATCACACACAAAAAACTTAAAAGTGAATTAATAAAATTGTAAAGATCAAATGTGGCTAGAAAGGAAAGATAGCATAAACTTCCATTTACTTGTTCTCTTTGTAGATGTACAATCCACAAGTGTTGTACATTGTACATATTTTCAAGTTTGTAGTTTTTTGCCTTGGAAAAAAATTACTATTTTTATATGGGATGGCTCTCTGAAAAGAAGCAGCATACTAGAAAAACTATGATATAAAAAACAAAAAAGCAAAAGGTAGCCTGTTTTTATTTTAAATAAATCATTTGAAATATGCCAGTTGTGTTCACTAAACATTTTTTATTTGATCTCAATTGAACTTTCACTACAGCATAACAATTCCTTTTTGATTCTGACTGACTTTCTCATTCTCAAAGTCAGGCTTTTATTTCACATAAACTAGAACTCCATTCCTAGCTCCCCTAAGCTCTAATTTTTTTGCCTATCCAGAAACCAGACCTTTCATTCCTCTCTGCAAGTCATCTTGTCATATATCTATATAAGTAACCTTTTCTTCTTCCCTTTTTCCTTTCCATCACCCCTTTGTGTGTATCCTACTTCAATAAAATGTAAGAACTTTGAGGAGAGGGAAAATTATTTATATTTATATTCTAGGTACTTAGCACAATACCTGGCACAAAATTGTTATTTTAAACTTTGCTTTTGAAAAGGACCATGACATCAGGTAGATGATATCATGACATGCAAGTGAATTGGATTAGAGTAAGGGAAGGCTATGCAAAGTCACCTGCCTCACTTTCCCTTCTAGAATCATCTGAGTTCATTGGCAAGAAAAAGAGCAAACTAGAGATGGCCCTGGATGTTAAGCCATTAATAAATGTTCTTTCTAAGATAAACTTTCTTCTTTCTTCTTAGGCTGCCAATACCAACTTTTCTGTCCCTCTCAGCAGAGGAAATTTATTCCTATTTTAGTGAGAAAACAAATTTCCTCTTTATTACTTCATATTCCAAAAATACTCCAATATTTTACATTTTCTCTTCCTTCACTTCAATCTCTGGTATGCAGATGAGCCTTTGTTGCAATCTTTACAAACTGCTAACTCATTAGAGTTGATAGATTATTGATCTGATCTTACAAGATGTTTTGGGCCTGAACCTGAAACAAGGTATTAAGTAGAACTAATTGATACAATGCTTGTGTTCACACCTTTACTCAATGGAATTCACAAGTATGAGAGATTCACAAAGTAAACTTTGTAACTTTATGAATTCATGCCTCCCTTGAGTTATCACCTTGTTTCAAGTTGAGTTAACACTAGGATTCCAGTAAGCCTTCTTACTTAAATTTCTTCCAAGTTGTGCTCTTGATTCCATCCCTCACTGTGTGTGGAGCTTATCTTTTCTTTCTCTCTCTCTGTCTCTGTCTGCTCTCTCTCTTTGCTTATATTTCATATTTATATATTTATAAATTTATAAATATATATTATATACATATAATTATATTTGTCTCATTATATTTCAGCTAGCTCTTTCTTTCCTTTTACTAACAAACATTCCCAGATCTTCATGATCATTAAAAAGAAAAAATAATTAACTCTCATTCCTTAAAGCTATTGTTTTATATCTTTTCTTCCTTTGATGGCCAAATTCCTCTAATGAGTTGCCCATTTCCTCATTTCAGACTCAAATTTCAGTCAGTCTCTTATAATTTGTAATCAAACTCCAGTGTAAGACTGAAACCACTCTCCTCAAAATTATTAATCTCTTACTTGCTAAATCTGAAGACTTACACTTTGAACTATTTAAAAACTAATAATAATCTTGGAGAACAAATCATGAAAAATCTCTTCTTTGACACAATGTTGAGAATATTACACATATTGTCATATTCATTCTTTTTTGGTTTTTTATGTATTTTAAAATTTATTTTAAGGAAGAATTCATTGTCCGGTATGGTGAAGACAAGAGGATGGAAAGTTTAAAATTGTGTTTAAAAAGGCAATAATAATACTTTTTTGAAAAAAATCAAATGACCTTTACTTAGCTCTTAACCATCTTAATCTATCTGAACTTTTGAAACTATCACTTCCTAGACCTTCTTTTCCTATGTTTTATGTAATAATGTAACTTCTGTTTATCCACTCTTCATTTTCCTTTGCTAGGTCATATCTTTTTTATCTTATCTCCTCTACTAAAGGTGAGCTTTCTTTTTATTCTCTCAAGGCACTTTCCTAGACCTTCTTCCCTTTTTCTCTCTCTTCTTAATACTCTCCTCTATTCCCAAAAAAGGTTCAATTATTAGCAGTGCAAATGATTCTAAAATCTTTCTATCCATCCCTAATTGCTACATTGAATTCCTTTCTATATGTTGAATAACTTTATCTGTTGTTCCATTAATATATCAAGCTCTATAATGTCACAATAGATCTCATATTTCCCTCCCCAAAAATCTTTCCTCTGCCAGACTTCTTCATTTCTGCTGATAGTTCCACTCTTTCTTCTAGTCATTTGGATTCATATGACTTTGAAGCCATTTTTACTCTTACTCTTCTCCCAATTCCCTTATCTAATCAATGTTCAAATCTTGCTGTCCCTACTTCCACAACATTTATCACATTTGCCAGTTAACTCAACTCAAAGAACCTCTACCTCTCTTGCCTAGATTATTGAGCTTTATAATTGGCCTTTATGTCTCTAATTTTCCCTCTCCATTCCATCTTCTACAGAGATGCCAAAATGAAATTCCTAATATAGAGAGAAGTGAAATGAATGAGTGAATGAATGAAAAAGTATTGATAAAACATCTAATATGGCCCAATTACTCTGCAACACACTGGGAATATGAATATAAAAATGAACAAGTCCTTGTCAACAAGGAGCTTATGTTCTAGCAGAAGCAGACAATACATGTAGAAAGTGTTGGACAGGAAAGGGAGTTTAAAAAAATAATATTTTAGATTTTTCCAATTACATATAAAAACAATTTTTAACATTCACTTTTTTAAAATTTGGAGTTACATATTCTCTCCCTGCTTCCTCTCTTGCTACCCTTTTCCCTCCTTGAGATAATTAACAATTTGATATAGTTTATAGATACAAAATATTTCCATATAAATCATATTGTGAAAGAAGACATAGTTTCCAAAGCCCCACCAAAAAGATGAAATAAAAAGTGAAAAAAAAATATGGAATGCATTGCAAATTTGTTTGTCATCCATGCATTGGAGCCATGCTAATCTTCTCTGTGTCATTCTAATTTTGATATATGTGTTGCCAAAGAAAGCACAAATTGATTACTTTTCCCAGAACAAGAGATAGAAAGGTCTGCCTGCCTGACAGACAAACCACCATGTTAGAAACAGAGGAACTCATTTGCGTTGAATCAATTCAAAATATTCTTGACACATATCCTTATTAAATGCTCTTCCTCTAAGGCTAAGTTAAATCGCTTTTTGTTAATTGTCTCATTTTATTCTAATTTTGGGCTTAAACTGAAGGAAAATGGCCTTAGTCAGGTTCAGCATAGAACAATAGGATAGCTCTACCCAGTGGCAGAATATATGGCATGTTGTCCAGGGTGCATGAATGTGAAGCTAGTTTGAGGCCAGTTATATATAATGTAGTAGATGATTTTTTTTGCTTGCTCACTCACTCATCAAGACAATTCATACCTAGGGCTGGATTCCCAAGCAATAGTAATTTTTCCCCCACATTCAACTGTTAGTTCTGCTGCTTTCTTGTCTCTCTGTAAGGGCTGATAGAAAACTCTGGGACTGGTCCCCTTTTACTGAGCCATAACAAAGAAATGGCTGTGGTCCACAATAATAAAACAATTAGCCTCCAATTGGTGAGATAAAGACTCTACTCTGCAAGCTCATGAAAATTATAATGAATGAATGAACAAATGAATGAATGAAAAACATTTATTAAATGCTTATTATGTGTGCCAAGCATAGTGATAAAACCTGGAGATACAAACTCAAGTGTATTTTTGCCATTGTCTTGCCTGAAGTCATGACTGCTCCCCCTGCTTTTTGTTGTTGTTGGTATTGTTGTTGTTCAACTAAAGCATAATACATTTGGCTACAACACCATATTTTAACTCTATGGAGTCTTTATGTTTCAAGTGTGTTTCTTGTTAATGATATGCTATTAGATTCTACTTTTTCTACTCCATTCTATCATCCTCTTCCATTTATAGGTGAATTCATCCCATTTCACATTCACAATTATAATCATTAATACATTTTTATCTGTATATAAATCCTCCCTTCCCTACCCCCTATTCGAAAGGAAACTCTTTGAAAACAAGGGTTTTATTTTTTGTCTTTAGACAGTTCCTGGCATACCATAGTTTCTCAATAATTGCTCTTAGCTTTGTGTTAAATTAAATTGAAATGAATTATGATCAAAGCCTAGTTTTTAGAGCAATTACAGCTATTAAATTCATATTAAGTATCCCTGAGACTCCTTAGAAAGACATAGTCACCCAATTCCAAATTTAAATAGGATTCTCGAAAAGAATCTATAGGTAATACTTTATACATTATAATCTAAAGAAACATGTTTGGAGAAACAATTGTATAAAGTTAGAGACAATTTTCAATAATTCAGGGAATGAGGATCATTTGTGAATTGTCCTTTTGATGATTTTATTCTTTCGAACATTTATTATTTTATTGGGTAAAAATTAAATCATTCATTTTGCTGCTGGTTACTCTTATAAAAGGTTTTGTAGTAGATGTTTTTTAAATTGTAGCTTCTCCATTTTTAAAATGCCTTTTATTTGTCTATATTTATTTGTTCATAACAATAATTTCCTCTTTTAAAAAAATTTTAAGTTCAGAATTTTTAAAAATATAGAAAGTGCTTAGTAAATATTTGTTGAATTGATTTGAATTCGGCTTTTGCTCATGATATTCTTCAGGCTATCTTTTAGATATAATCATGCAAAATTAAAAAGTGAGTTGTGAATAAATTTTCTATTAGTGTACTTTAAGTACCCCTACTGTAATCATTGACACTAGGTATAGTTTGGAGAGTGTATAACCCAATTTTATAGAGTAAAGTTTTGTTATTTTTGACTTTATGATGCCATTTAAGTAAATGTCTTTGCTTTGAAAAAAGATTAATTGGGAAGATAAATTATCTGTTAAAATGTATGTGTCCTTTACGAACAGCTGAATATGAAGAATTCAGAGAAACATGGAAAAATGAGTGAATTGATAGACCAAATATATATATATATGTATGACAATAATGCAAAGGGAAAGTATAAGAACAAAAGCTTTTTGAATTTTATATATTTGTAATGACCAAGCTTGGTCCCAGAGAAGAATTGTGAAAATTAATCTTCCTCCTTTCTTTGCAAAAGTAGGAAACTATGTGTGTGGAATATTACATATGTCAGAATTGATTGATGTGTTGGCTGGCTTTGAAGAACTGCTTTTATTCCTCTTTTTTTTTTTTCTTTATTACAAAGAATGGCTCTCTAGAGAGGGGAAATAGAGGGGATATGTTCAATAATAAAGCTGTAGTAAAAACTAAAGCTTTTTAAAAAGTTACTCATCATGGGGTATACTTAGGATAGTGTAGTGGTAATGGTGGGACACACACATCCTTAAACAAAAATTAAGATTAGAAAAATTTAATTATAAATCCATTTTGGATGCTTATAGTCAAGATAATGTAAATGAACCAATTGTAAAGACCCCAAAGATTCAGCAATAGTCTAAGAAAAAGATCACAACTATACTCATCATTCAATGAAACTAACAAGTGGTCAGATGATTGCCATTTGAGTTTTAGGAAGGAAGGATATTATCTCCCCCTTCTTCATGTTGACATATACACACTGAAGATTTTGTGGATGAATCCTGAGAAGGTATAATACTGTTTGCAGTCATCCCAATTATCATATTAAGGAGGGCACAGAAACCTATCTCAAATTCATTTTTTCTTTTATGCTATATGCATATGCTATATGCAGGTTTTTGTGCTAGATGCCGATAGACATTTTGTTTTCCTTTCTTAAAATAACTTTCGGGGAAGAATCTAAATTTCCTACAAATTTGTTTTCTTCCCAGAATATGACAAATTTAGAATTTATTAAAGAAAATGCATTAGAGCCAACTGAATGTATTATATTTTACTTTTCTTTTTTAGGCATATAACTTACAGATCTGGAAGGTCCTAGCCATAGCTTTGCGCATAGCGATAAGTGTTTGCTGAATTAAGGAGTTTTAGAAATAAAATCGATTAAGCATCCAAAAAAAATGTCTTCGGTCCAGCAAGTAACTTTATTTCTTAAGAGGAAGTTGGTGGGGAGGGAGCGAGGGGAGATAGAAGAAAAGGGAGGGGGGTGGAAGGGCTGTGTCGAGGTGAATGAGCAGCTGCACGTATGAACTCAAACATATATTCATAATTTATTTATTTTTAAATGAGCCAGTAAGAAGTTCAGAGTCCACGACAGCAAAGATGATGACTAGTAATAGAGGATTTGGAGGAGGGAAGCTCAGGTAAAAGTGAAAGGGAAGTACAGTAGCACAGGAGAAGCGTGAAGCAGTGGTCTCTTCCAGCCCCCCGTTTTCCCCCCTCTGGCGCAGAACACGTGGTTTGTTCCAGGCGGGTACAAGAAGGGGCGGGAGGGGAAGGGGGGAGACAGTGAAGGAGAAGGGAGGCGTAGGTGGACGCATAGAAGTCTCAGTGGCTGATGCTTCGGTTAGAAGGAACGGATAAACTCGTAACTGCGCAGGCGCAGAGTGGGCGCGACCATCTCTTCCTAGCCGAAAGATAGGGAAATCCAAGCAGCAGCTTTGAATATTTAGTTATGCTATAAAGATATAGTTCCAGTTTTCCCTTTTAAGTTCCTATAAATTTATTCATATTCTCTTTATCTATAAAATATAGCCTATATAGGGGATTGCCTACCAAATTTAGAAACCTCTTTTGAGCTTTGTCCCCCACCACAGGCACAATGGCAGCGTCCCCGCCTCCCCAAGCTCCCGGGAGGTGGTGGGGAGTGTTCCCCACCCCCCTAGTGCCGCGAGTTGGCGCTGCTTCCTCCCGGACTCCACTTGTCGGCCCCCTCTGCCGGGCGGTGCCGATTCCCCCTCCCGTCACCCCTCCCTCCTTTCCCTCCCTCCCTCTTTCCTTCCCTCCCTGCCCGCCTGTAGCGCCCCCGTGGCTGCCGCCACCACCATCACTACCACCGTCCCAGCACAGGCCATCCTCCGTCCCCTGCACGCTCCCAGCCAGCCGCGAAGGCGGCAGCGGCGGCGGCGGCTGCAGAAGCCCAGGATTTCGGAGACAGCAGCGGCAGCCGCGGCGGCGGCAACTGGGAGTCCATGGCGTACAGTCAGGGAGGCGGCAAGAAGAAAGTCTGCTACTACTATGATGGTAAAAGAGGCCGACCCTCAGCGGGAGGGGGGGGGCACGCTATTGGGGCTTCAGGCTCCCCTCATCTCCTTCCCCCCACCTTGCACTCAACCTTGGCCTTCCCTCTGCCCCCTCTCCCCCGGCGAGGGGTTGGAGAAAGAGAAAAGCCTGAAATTGGGATGGGTCGTCCCCTCCTGCTGTGAGTGAGGGGTGGTCGTTTGTCTCCTTCCCCCCACCCCCGTCCCCGCCTCCGCCCCCGCTGAGGTTGCTGGCGGGAAAATGGGCATCTCTCCTTTTCCCCACCTCCCCAACCATCCCCATCCTCCTCCCCAAAAGTCACCACCCCCTGGGGAGCCCGCCCAAGCTTCTTTGAGGTTGGGGTAATGGCGAATAAGGCCCGCCCTTCACTCCTACTTGCATGCGTGGGGAGGAGAGATTAGGGGGGGAGTGCGAGGAGTGCATCCTATTTCCACTGACACCCCCGAAATAATAGTTTATATGTCGAAATGGGAGATTTCTCGTTTTACACAAAGCGGTGCATCCCCCCTTGGACCCGAGCCCCGCCTTCTCTCTCCTTCCTCTTTTCCCTCCCCTTTCATCCTCCCTCTCCTCACACTCACTCCTCCCTTTCTCTCTCCTGGCTCCCTCTCTTACCCACCTTTAATGCATCCACTGCAGAAGGTGAAAGAGTTTTCCCCATATCATAGGGCCACGGTAGAATTACATCAAGTATTCCTGTTAAGGAATGATTTTTTTCCCTTAGCCTTTGTCTATCCATTTCATGGAACCCCACGTTGTCTGGGCCAGTGGGATGGAGAGGGTCCCTTCGGCTTAAATGTCACCGTTTTGGGGGCGATTAAAACCAAGTGTTGTTAGCCAAAAATTTTGCCGACTTTGAGGTTTTCGGTGTAGTGGACCATTAGAATTTAGTGGAAGAAGAGATCTCTGGGGGACGAGGAAGTGTTGCTACTTGTGTTTGGAAATCAGACTTGATGGGGCCTGGCCTTGGGGAAGCCTCTGTCTATCTCTGTGATGCCAAGTTAGATGTGGTTGCCGCCCACTTCTTTGTTGCTCTTTGTTCAGCAAGGGGTGTTTGTATGTTGGGGAGGTGAGGGGGGATTCGTTGTGCAGAACCCTTAGTTTATAAGTTTGTCATATCCTTTTTGGAACATTTTGTATAGGTAAAATTAGAATCCTGGGGAAGGGAAGTATTCAGCAGCGGTTCCTAAATGCTGTATGATTGCAGGTAGTTGAGTACTTCTAAGATCTGGGTATTCTTTCCACTGGTGGTAGTGCAACCCTTCTGCATTATTAGAAGCTCTTCAAAAATTGATGTGGCTGAAAACCAGCGGCCAGCATGGTGAAGAGCTTTCACTAACACCTTTTTCCCCCTTAAGTGTAGTGGGACTTGATAACAATTGTGCTGCACTAAGGAACCCTGAAGTTTTCTCAGCATAAAAGGCATCAGAATAGGACTTGAGTGGAGAATGTGCAAATATTTTGAAAGTTAGTAGAACAGATTATGCTAGAGGAAAAAATATCCCAAATTATAGCAGAGAAATTAGACTTCTCCACCTAATGTAACTTTGAAAACTTGTATTAAATAACCCAAAAGTTTCTCTTTATAAGCCAGCCCTTTTTCAAAATTTGTTATGGTATCTTTTAGAAGGGATCTTACAAATCATTTATCTCAACATAGACTTATAATCATACCAAAAAAGATATTGATAATTTGCCTTTGGATTTTTTTTTAAGCAATAGCACATCTTTCTAGTGAAAAATGTCATAACTTTTAACATAATTTTTCTTATGCCTGTTCTGTGAACAAAAAAAATGATCTTTTATCAAATGATGTAACATTTTATGATGATTTTATTTTATGACTATGAGAATAAAACAATAATTTTGTCTTTGTTAGAAATACACTTTCTAAAAGGCTTAATTATTTACTGTAGTTTAAAAGTTATATATGGGGCTTAAGGTGTCTTAAGATTTATATTTTGCTTTTTTATACATATTTTGGGGTGCCATAAAATCTTTTGGTTTCTTTAACCAAAATAGACTTTGATTATTTGTGTTAACAAGTGATTCTTTTTATTTAGATATAGTTTTAGAGCACTCTTTAAAATTGGTGTTGGAAGGGAAGGGCTGAAGGGATCAGAGAAACCTGATACACAGAACACTTCAAACAGCTGTTAGTTGGTCTTGGCAGTGAATTGTGGGCTCTGAATGGAGTGAGCCAGCCTGTACATTTTCTTCTGCTCTTAGTAACATCTGTGGTATCCCAGGGAGAAGCTTAGTCTCTTCTTTTCCCCATAGCACTCTCTCTGTATAACTAAGGGTGTTTGTGTACCTAATGTATCCCTCTTAGTAGATTGTAAGGTCCTTGAGAGCTGAGACTGTCACTTTTAATTTTTATATCACTAGCCTGTGTGTAATAATCGTTTAAAATAAATATCAGAACTAAATTGACCCTACTAGAGTTCTGAAAATTGTATGGTTATGGTAATTATATCAAAGTATTTTGTTCTGTAAGGGCATCTAGACGAAATGATGGAGTAGAAACAATGAGAATAGCAAGAGAGGTGGATTTTGCCAGTATTTCTTTATTTTGGACTACTTTGATTAGTTATATTACTGTTCTAAGGATTGCCATCAAAGATGGCAAGAAAATCATTAGATTAGATGCTTTTTATGTGACACTGGTCTTTCCTCTCTTCCTCCCCACTCTGACGCCACCTACATTTTTTTCAGCCTTATCAAATTCTTCCAGGCACTTTAGACAGCCAGATCTGCCTACTCCCTGTACTAAAAGAAAGTCCTCTGCTTTTTTGCTTCTTCAATTAGCAGAAGAGCATCATCTCTTTTTTTCCTCTTTTACTATAAATTCTGTTTGAAAAGAATGGCACTCATTTGACTTTCCCTAGGAGGGCTTTCTCCCTACCTCATCTATCTTCAGCTATTTGTGTTTTGTAGTTCTGAAATGGATTTATTGTGAATCACACAACTAATTCTTTTAAACTAAACTTTGCCTTATTGTCTAGCCTGAAAAGCACAGCTATGAATGCAGTGGATGCTCAATAAGTGTTTTGAGTTGAATTGACTTCTCATTTAATCTATGTTCTTAACTTGCATACTTTTAACTAATTTAATATAGGTAAATTATATATTACTTCCCTTTATCTGCATTCTAATTAAATTGGTCTATTTATTTACTGTCCCTCAAGACATTCCATCATATCCCATCTCCTTGCCTTTGTAAAGATTGATCCAGATTTTACTCCTTCCTCCTCTCAGACTTTTAGAATCTCTGTAGATTCTTTCAAAGCCCAAGAGGCAGCTTCTATGTGAAACATTTCCTGATACCCTCATCCACCCATTACCTTGTATACATTTTGTATTTATTTATTTGAACCTGTTGTTTCCTCGAAACAGTGAAAGATCCCACCCAGTAAGAACTGATTCTATCTCTGTGCCAGTGTTGCAACATAGTAGGCACTTACTTAGTAGATGCTTAATATTTGATTGATTTCCTTTAGATTATTGTTGTTAGATAAGCATTTATTGCAATGCTTTTTAAATTTTACCTTTGAAAAGAAGTTGGGTCCCTTTGTTAGCTAACATTTGGCCTATGATATCTTTGATTTTGATAACTTTACTTTATTGTGTTTTTAATCATTAGCATTCCTTCATAGTTTTAATCCCTCTCCTGTAATAGCATTGAAATCTGTGTAATAAATATGAATATTTTTTGTAATTTCAATAGTCTTACAGTTAGAATAATATGTAAGAAAGAATTTTTACCAAATTTTCAAAGATAAAATAAAGATAATTGCAATTTGGGACCCTTAGAAGGAACTTTAAATTTTGCAAATTTTGCTTTAAGCCAGTAAACATTTAAGTGCCTTCTCTGTGCCAGGCCATTTTCCTCTTATAAATGTCTTTTCTTCACTTTTTTGATGACCTTTTATTTTCATCCTCTTCATTTTAAAACTCAGAAGGGCAAAATAGTAGGAGAGAGGAGAAAGAAAAATAACAACTGAAGGTATACACAGACATAAAAATGCCAATCTTAGTCATAAGTTTTATTAATTCAGCAAACTGTGTACAAGACTAACATTCTAAGAGCTATTTTTAATACTAATATGATTAGGAACTCATCAGGAAGAAAAAAATAGAAGAAGTTTAGATAATTCACCAACCAAGTAAGCAGCATTTATCAAATTAATTTGGTCATAAAACACTTCCGAATTTGAGATCTGTTAATCATACCATGAATATCATCTCAGAGAATCTTTGAGCTTGGAATACCTCTTGAGCAAAGGCCAATTGATTAAATTTAGTGACAAAATAAAAGCCATAGCATGTTGTAAAATGAATGTTTTGCATGTGCATAATTTGAGGCAAAATAATCTGGATTTTGAGTCAAAATATTTGGGATTAAATTCTGACCTTGCTTCTTACTAGCTGTGTGACCTTTAGCTCTGTAATTCAGTTTCTTCATCTGTTAAATGAGGTTGATCTCTGAGTTCCCTTCTAACTCTGAGAGTATGAAATTTAATATTTTAGAGGGAGTAATGTAGCTATTGTCATTTTCCCACCTAGAACCCTTATTGACATCATATGGAACGAGTCTTTAGAATAGTTTGGAAAATACTTATCTAAAGAAAATAAGCAATCTAGCAACAATTTGAGATGGAGAAAAACAAAGAAATTCTGGGAGGAAAAAAGAAGCTCCTTATAGTTTGTTGTTTATATATAAATGTAGATATAACATATATATGGAAAGAAAGGATGGAACGCATGTTCTCATTGATGTAGTGTTTAAATTTTAAAACTGCTCTTAAGTCTTTCGGGACATCCTGTATAAGAACTAAAGACTATAGATGACATAGTTTGCTATATCTGAAATTATATTTACTGTGAGAGTTAAAACTTTTTCATTTGGTATGAAGTTTTTATTTATATCATTTTCCTCTAACATTATTATTTAAATGTATTGCCTAATGGGACATGTCCTTTTTATAAGCCAGTTAGAGAAATGAGTACTTAATTTTGTTCATACAAAGTATTTATACTAAAAAGTACATTATTGTAAAATTTAAAAAATTCTCCTTCCCACTGCTCCTTTCAATAGAAGAGTAAAACAAATAAAAAAATGTCCTTACAATAAATAAGCATAGTGTAGCAAAACCAATTCCCATGTAGTTTATGTGGCCAAAAATGATTGCATCTCTCTATATTTTATGTTTATCACTTTTATGAGGAAGAGGAATAGGTGAATTGTTTTAATACTCTAGTTTATCATTACATTAATAAAAGTTTTCAGTTCTAAAGTATTTTGAAGAATTTTTTTCAATAATGTTGTCATTTTATAAATTATTTTCCTAGTTCTTTTGACTTCTGTATCAGATCATAGAGATCTTTCCATTTTACTTTGAAACTGTCAGTTTCATCATTTCTTATAACACAGTTATATTCCAGTACATTTACAAACCACAATTTGTTTATCTATTCTTCAATTGATTTTCTAGTTTTTGTCTCCACAAAAAAAAAACTGCTATGAATATTTTTATATCAATCCTTTGATCTTCTTAAGGTAAAAGTCTAATAGTGGCATAGTTGGGTCAAAGTTATGCATAGTTGAGTAAATTCTTGGACATAGTTACAGAGATTACTTTCCAAAACGTCTGAACCAATACACAGATCCATCAGGAGAGCCGTAATGTCCTTAATTTCCCATAATCCCTCCAACATTTATCATTTTCCTCTTTTGTCATCTTCAACAATCTGATGGGTTTGAGGCAGAAATCATTTTAATTTATTCAGTAATTATTTGGATTTTTTTATGACTATTGATAAGTCTGGGAGAATGGCTCTTAATCTAATACATTTTAATCAGTTCTTTCTATATTTTGGAAATGAGATGTCACACAAACTCAGTACAAGAATTTTTCCTTTCTAATTGTAATTACGTTAAATTTGTTAATTAAAAACTTTCATATTTTATGTAATCAGAATTGTTTATTTTAATTTCTGTGATCCTTTTTTCTCTATTTCTTGTTTAGTCATGACCTCTTCCTTTCCCAATACATCTGAACGGTTATATATTTCTTCCTCTTATTTGCTTATTTTGTTACTTTTTATGTCTAAATCACTTTTGCATTTGGAGTTTACCTTGGTATGTGGTATAAGTGTTGATATATATCCAATTTGTACCAAATACTTTTCTAGTTTTCCCATAGGTTTGGTCAAAACTAAATCCATATCCCAATAATTAGTGTCCTTGAGTTTATTGAACAGTTAATGTGTTCTGTTTCTTTGTGTTGTATACTTAATTTCTTCCACTGATTTTCCTATTTTTAACTAGTACCTAATTGAGTAATTCTTTGTGATAATTCTGATACTAATAAATCCCCCCTTCTTTCCCACTTTTATTTTTCATTATTGCCCTTGTAATTCTTGATCTTGTTCTTCCATAAGGATTTCACTATTTTTTTCTACCTCACTAAAATAATTCTTTCCTACATTGATAATTTGAAATAAATTAATTTAGGTAGTGTTGCCACTTTTATTAAATTGACTGAACCTACTTATGAATAATTGATCCAAATTATTTTAGGTCTTTCTTTATTTGGACAAAAAAGATATATTACCAAATCTTTTATATAAAAGTACCAACCTTTGACTTAATACAAACAATGAGAAACATAACTTGTATTGGGAATGAATATAGTATGAAGCAGTTACTGAGGAATCTAGCACAGGCTAGTATTCTATTAAAAACTTGTTCTTTTTTCCTATTCTACTTCTCTTGTCAAGCTCATCAACTCCTATGGATTCAATGCTTTTCTTTATAGATAATCCTTAGATCTCTTTATCCAGCTCTAATCTTTCTCTTGACCTCCATTCTTACAACACCAATTGCACATCTCCAATTGAATATCTCATAGGCATCTTAAAACTCTTTCTCCCTAAACTCTATTCTCCTTTGTATTTTATGTATTATCATGGAGGTTGCACCACCAGTCACACAGGCTCAAAATCTAGATATCATCCTTGGTTCCTTACTGTCACTTATCTTTCTCTCTTTCTCTGTGTCTCTGTGTCTGATTGGCTATCTCTCTTTATGTTTGTCTCATACCCATGCTCATGTGCATGTGTGAATACACATACACACATAGACACTCACATATTTAGTCTGTTGCTAAATATATTGATTCTATCTTCCCACTGTCTCTCATCTATGTCTTTGATACTGCCATCTCCCTAATGCAGGCTCTCATCATCTCATATTTAGACAATTTTATTAGCTTTCTTTCTGCATCAAGTTTCTCTCCACTGTATTTTATTCTCTCATCAGCTAACAAAGTGATCTTACTAAAACATCTCTGACCATGTCACTTTTAATTTAGCTTGTATATTATATGTATGTAATTTGTGTTGTTGTGTGTTTGTATGTTGTTTTCCCTTTAGATTATGAACTCCTTGAAATCAGTTATTATTTTTGCTTATCTTTGTATGTCAGATACTTAAACGTAGTTGCTTAATAAATACTCATTGCTGATATATGTGCTTAATAAATACTTCTCTACTTGATTTCATTTAGGCTCCTGTGGATATGTAAGGCTTCTAAATCCTTGGTAAAACAGTTGCAGGAATATGTGCCATGATTAAATTTATTTATGATGGATTTTTTTGTTACTTTTTTTGTTACTTCCATGAGGATTCAGGAGGAATTTTTAAAGTTTTGTTGTATCACTAATGTAAATCATAATTTTCCACATCTAAGGGAGTAGAATGGGGAGAATCTTTATGTGTTGCTGTGATTAAAACAACTGGTGACCAACTATCTGGTGATGACTAAACTGGGTGCATGCTTGGCACTTACTGTCTTAGACCTAGGAATGAATAGATACTGTAATAACTTTAAAGAATCCAGGGTCACTTGTATTCCACTGTGGGATATCTGGGAGAACTTTAGTGGAAGAGATTTAATTGATTTAAAATCCAATTAAATCAGTTAAATAATTTCAAACATATTTAGGCATGATATAGAAGCTAAATAGTAGAAAAGGCAAATTGATTTTCTGAACACTCAGAAATAAATTGAATTCTTTTGTTTAACTTAAAAATTGAAGTTTTCTCTAGAGGGCAGAATCAGGACCAGTATGTGGAAGTTGCCAAAAGGCATTTTTAGTAACATCATATAAGGAGAAACTTTCTAAAAATGATTAGGTATAAGGACTGACAGTCTTCCAACAGAGATTGTACAATCAAACATTTGTTGCAAGTTTTATAGTGAGGAGTCTTGTTCAGGTACTAGCTTGAATATATAGTCACAGAAGTCTCCTTTAACTAAATATTTTGCATTTTTGATAGTTCTTTACATTTTTTTCTTAGCAATTAAAGATGTTTGAATATGGAGAACATTTTTAAGCACAGTGGATTGCAACCTTGTAACTGAATAGGGGGATCACAGAATTATGATTTATTATCAGATTTTTGATGTATATACCTATTTTTTATATTTATATACTTGGGGTCACATAAAAATTCTGGGCAAAAAGGGATGGCAAATGGAAAAAAATGAAAGAAGTTCTACTCTAGAACATCATTTGTCAGAAGTCTTGTTTGTTTATTTAATAATAGTTTTATTTTTCAAAATACATACAAAAATTGTTTTCAACATTCACCCTTGCAAAACCTTCTATTCCAAAACTTTCTTCCTCCTTCCCCATCTCTCTGCTCTCTTAAACAACAAGTAATCTAGTATAGTATATGTGCAATTCTTCTAAACATATTTATTTCCACATTTATCATGCTGCAAAAGAAAAATGAGATTCAAAGTGGGGATTGGAAATGAGAGGGGGAAAAAAATAAACCAACAAACAACAACAAACACAAAAAAGGTGAAAATGCTATGTTGTGATACACTTTCAGTTCTCACAATCCTCTCTCTGGATGTGGGTGGTTCTTTAACATCACAAGTCTATTGGGATTGCCTTGAATCAATCACTCTTTATTAAAAGGAGCCACGTCTGTCACAGTTGATCATTACATAATCTTTCTGCTGTGTAGTGTTCTCTTGGTTTTTACTCACTTCATTTATCATCAGTTCATATAAGTCTTTTCAGGCTTTTCTGATATCATCCTATGTGGTGGTGTTCTTTTTTAGAATATATAATGGTTCTCTGGGAGCAGATTTCTTGGGGAGGTTTTCTGGAGGTAGCCTTCGTTTCAGTTCTGAGTAATAATCACTCCAAACACAGCCAGGAGTTAAAATCCAGTTCTTTACTGTGTCCTTCAAAGTCTTGAGCTTCAGCCCCTACCTCCCTCTGAATGTCTCCAACCAGCATAAGGGCTTCTGTCTCTTTCAGAGTGCTCTTTGGCCCTGAGAGCTTCTTGCTTATATGCTGTACACTGAGTACACACTAATCATTATATCACTGGGAAACCGTTATTTGTTGTAGGATTAAATCAATTCTAAAGTAGATTTAAACATTGTCTCCTCAATTCCACTTAGTACCTTGTTTCAAGTTCTGGCCCATAACATCTCCTCATAGGATCAGATCAATCATACTGAACCATGCTAAATTAGATAATTATTGTCTCTATCAATTCTAATGACTTAATACTTAGTAAGAATTCCAACAATCCTACTTATCATTTCTTATAGAAAAATAATATTTCATAACATTTATATACCATAACTTGTTCAGCTAATGGGCATCTATTCAGTTTCTAGTTCCTTGCCACTTCAAAAAGGTCTGTTAAAAACATTTTTATATATGTAGGTTTTTTCCCCTTTTTTATGAACTCTTTGGAATATAGACCCAGTAGAGACACTACTGGATCAAAGGGTATGCACAATTTGATACCCTTTGGGCATAGTTCCCTCACCAGAATGGTTGGATCAGTTCCCAACTCCACCAACAAACACTAATCTAGTGTTTGATTTGTTATTGTCTTTCTTCTGTGAATTGGATTAGGTGAGCTTCAATGTCCTGTCTAACTGATAGCTTATGGTAATAGTTTTTTCACAATGCTAATTTTGGGGAAATTTTTTTTCTCTATTACTTGAGTTCTTATTTCCTAATTATTATTATTATTATTATTATTATTATTATTATTAGGGGGGAGGGGAAGAAGGGACATCATAGTATAGTATGTCAAAATGTAAAGTTAATCTAGCACAGTTGCAGAATTTTGAGATATCTTTGTTTCCTCTCTGCCCACAATTATTTTACCCACTTCTCTCTGTTCTCCTCAAAAAAAACCTAAATGGCCATGCCATTGAAGGGAAGAAAAATGGCTTTTGAAAGATTAAGAACAATATAGTCTTCTCTACTTGTTCCTTTTGCAGCTTTAACCTTTAGGATCTTGTAGAAAATTTTAAGTGGGAGGTGGCAGATTCTTGAAGGAATCCCTCTATAATTTGATCACAAATATTTTTGTGATTTTTCTTTTAGTGGAGCATTAAGTTCTTTATCCATTGTATTGCATAGTTTCTTGTACCTATGTGTTTGTATTATAAATATTTTTGAATAAGGAATTAAATTCCTCAAATTATTGTTTGTAGATTTTTTTTTTTTTTTTATTGTATACTTCAGCTGTCATGGATCTTTGGTGTGTTAAGAAAAGGTGACAGTATACGGAATTAATGATTTGTAATCATACAGTTTCAAAATTGTTTGCCTTTCATTTCAAAGTAGACTATTGACATCACAAGTGATATATTAACTTGTGAGTGAATTGGATTTAAGTGAAGCAAAGTTGTGCAAATTAGTCAGCCTATCTTCTTGAGTCATCCAAGTCCAATGGCAGGACAAAAGTCAGTATGCTTAGGAGTGGCTCCTTGAATGGAACTTTAGAGATCATTTATCAATGAGCTTTGGAAGTTCTTTAATCATTTTCTGTAAGTTCATATTTGGAATCAATTTGTTATGGGATTGGCTCCAACTTGTTGCTCTCTGACAATTTTGTAGATACGTTGTCTAATAGCATCCAACTATATCTCCTTTGTTTATAGGATGAAGTTACTGTTTGGTTGAACTGACATTTTATTTGCCTTTGTAAATACTACTTGTTTCTTACAACACAATTATAACACATCTCTAGATAATTTCTGAATTGTGGCTAACAGAGATCAATAGTTATTATTACACTTTTATTTTCGTAGAAGGTAATTTTGGTTTCATAACAGTAACCTATAGGTTTGCTGGTCCTTGGTGATGGAACCTGAAAAATAGAGGTTGCTAACCTTTAATTTAAACAATCCCTAAATGCCTGTTTTAATAATCTGCAGAAGAGAGTTTCAAAGCTAGAAAAAGAGGGGGGGAAAGTAATAATAATAGATTGAAGATGTTTTGTTTCAAAATTTAACTGAAGTTAGAAGTTTCAACTATGAATACTTAATATCAAATAATGTGTAATGACTTTACAAACCTTAAGGTGCTAAATAAATGTTAATTATTACTTTTGGAAATATTACTGCATTTTAAAAAATGGACAATTGTTTTGAAATGATTTTTTAATGACCATGGTACAGAAACAAAATAAATTTATTCCCAGAATTTTCATGAAATATTTTATAACTAAAACATTTCAAAAGACTGCTCTGTGCTGAAGATGAATAGTTGACTTTATTAAGAAGCATTCAATAACTTAAAATACAAGATAATTACATAAACTATTGAATCATAAAGCTTCAACCCTTTGAGAATAGTTCAACATATAGCAAAATCATATAGTTATTTGCATAATTTCTTCCTTTTACGTTAAGAAATAACCTTTCATCCATTTACTTAATAATTTCAAAGAAATAGGTAACCCAGACACCATTAAAAATAAGAAAGACTGTTAAAACTACTTTCTATGAAATGTACAGGCAGCATGACATAATGGATAGAGAAAAGTGTTAAAAATCAGAAAAACTGAGTCTAAGTCCTACTGACAAAAACTGAAACAAATTGCAGACTTGATCTGAGCAGTTCACCTAAAGTCTTTGCTGAGTCTACATGATGCAAAATGGTTATTGATCTGCATTGATAAGGGGGTATTTTTTCTTATGCCAGGAGTTCCTCCAAACCAATGAAAATATGAGTTCTGATCAAAAGAAAAAAAGTGTGTGTGTGTGTGTGTGTGTGTGTGTGTGTGTGTGTGTGTGTGTGTGTGTATTAGTGACTCTAGTATGAGGTTATGAGAAGCAAAGAATATATGCTTTAAAAGTGCACCAAAAAAAGCTTCATAGTATGTTAAATTCTCACCGAATTGGAAAAGTTAAATGAACTTGAAGCGTCAAATTACTCATTTTTGACATCATTAAAGAAATTTTTGAGTAATTTGAATTTGTAAAATGTAATATGATAGATAAAAGTAACTTTGAAAACAGTGGGGGGTTTTGGTTTAAGATTTCTAACATCATCTAAAACGTGTAAACTTTGATTTAATCTTAAATATTTATCACTAAATTGAACATTTAGGAAAATATATATTTAATTTTTTAAAATTTGTTTTTTATTTTTAACATTTAAAATTTTTTTTAGTTCAAAATTTTCTCAAGGAAGAATTTCTCTGCTGCTCACTAAGAAGATAGGCAATATGATTCCCATTACACATGTGAAAACATTTAAAACATTCCCATATTAGTCAAGTGACATCCCCCCCATCCCCCAAAAGCAAGAATTGAAAAAAAAAGTTATATTTAAATATCTACTCATAGTTCATCAGTTCTCTCTCAATCTCTCTCTCTCTCTCTTTCTGGAAGTAGATAGTAATTTTCATCATGAGTCCTTAGAGATTGTCTTGGATCATCATATTAATCAGTAGCATCACACAGTTAGGTGGTAATGGATAGAACCTGGGTCTAGAGTAAAAAAGATCTGAGTTCAAATCCAGTCTCAGACACTTAATAGCTCTGTGACTTTGGGCAAGTCAGTTAACCTAAGTTTCCTTCAACTGTAGATGAGCTGGAAAAGGAAATGGCAGACCACTATAATATCTTTGCCAGGAAAACCTCTAATAGGGTCATGAAAAGTTGGACATGACTAAACAACAAATCTTGCGCAGTTGGTCATTGTTACAATATTGCTATTACTGGGTACAACGATTTTGTGGTTCTACTCACTTATGTTAGTATAGGTCTTTACAAGTTTTTCTGAACCATCCCTCTGATCATTTCTTATATCCTATCGTTTCCAATAACAAAGATATGCCACAAGTTTTTAAGCCATTTCCTTCATAATAGATGTCTTAATTTCCAATTCTTTTGCCTCTGCAAAAAAAAAGAGCTGCTATAATATTTTTGTACATTTAGGTTGTTTTTCTTTTTCTTGGATCTCTTTGGGATACAGACTTCATATAAGATAACTCTTTAAAAAGTTTTGTGAATTGGTCTCATCAAGCAAATGCATGAATGTCCCTGTTTTCTGGTTCCTAGGTGCTCATTTACTTGTCTGAGAAATGGACATTAAACAGTGTACTTCCTTAATAATTAGTTATAACTTTCAGGACTATATATAAAGCTGTGTTCATAAATTCTGTCAAACGGTGGTATGTCATTATGTTGATCAGAATTATTGAAATTTTTTACTGTTGACTGTTTACAATATTGCTGTTGCTATTATAGATTGTTGGTTCT
Source organism: Antechinus flavipes (assembly GCF_016432865.1). Taxonomy (NCBI): domain Eukaryota; kingdom Metazoa; phylum Chordata; class Mammalia; order Dasyuromorphia; family Dasyuridae; genus Antechinus; species Antechinus flavipes. The sequence goes on along the minus strand of NC_067401.1, from coordinate 293,003,048 downwards.
TCTAATTTCACTTTGAGTAAGTTCCTCTAGGTCTTCCTAGGTTTTTCTAATCTCATTCCCTTTATTATTTTTTAAAGCACAAGTAGTATTTTATAACATTCATGTGCCATATAACTTGTTCAGCCATTCCCCAGTTAGTGAGCATTACTTCAGTTTCTAATTTTTGTTAATCACAAAAAGAGCTGCTATAAGTATTTTTTAAAATAAGTATGAAAAACATGAATTTTTTTCATCTTTTTGGGGGGTGATGAAAGACCAGGAATCTCTTTTGGTTATAGACCTAGTAACAGTATATCTACATCCAAAGTTATACACTATTTAATAGCCTCTTGGGCATAGTTCCATATTGCTTTTTAAAATGATTGGACTATTTCACAGTTTCACCAACAGGGCATCCCCCTTCAGCATTTGTCATTTTATTTTTTCATCATCTTAGCCAGTGTGGTGATTGTGAGATGGTACTTAAGTTATTTTAATTTGCATTTATTTATGATTTTTTTATTTGTCAGTTGATAGCTACCTCTGAAAACTTTCTTCATATCTTTTTTCCATTTATCATTTGAAGAATGACTTATACCATTTCCCTATATAATTTAGAAATGAGACCTTTATCAGAAAAACTCGGTGCAAAGAATCCCCACCCTGTTTATTGCTTTTATCATTTTAGCTGCTTAGGTTTTTTTGTGCAAAAACTTTTAAATTTCTTATTAATCAAGATTGTCTATTTTGTCTTCCTTGAATCTCATTATCCCTTGTTTGATCATAAACCCTTCCCATATTCATTGGCTTGATAGGTATTTTTTTCCTGCTCTACTGATTTGCTTATGATATTATTCTTTATGTCTAAATCATGCACTCACTTTGAACTCTTCTTGATATAAAATGTGACATATTGGTCATTGCTTCATTTTTACTAATCTACTTTACAGTTTTCTTAAAAGTCTTTGCCAAATAGTGATTTCTTGCTCCAATAACTAGGATCTTTGGGTATATCAACACTAGATTACTTTGTTCATTTGCTTATGTATCTGGTAGGCCTAATCTGTTTCATTGATCAGCCTCTCTTTTTTATTCATTAGCAAATTGTTTTCATAACTACAGTTTTGTAATAAAAATTTTAATTTGGGTATTACAAAGCCACCCTTCCAGTTGTTGTTTTTTAAATTAATTCTTTTGATATTCTTGATCTTTTGTTTCTCTGGGTGAGTTTTATTATTTTTTTCCTACCTAATTCTTTGGTAGTTTAATTGGTGTAGCATTTGATAAGCAAATTAGGCATTATTGTCATCTTTTTTATATTGGCTCAGTCTATAAGTAACTAATATTTTTCCAATTATTAGATGTTTTTATTTGTATGAAAAGTATTTTGTAATTGTGTTCATTTATATCATTTATAAACTCCTAAGTATTTTATATTGTATTTAGTTATCTTAAATGGAAATTCTCTTTCTGTCTCTCTGCTGGATTTATTGGTAATATTCAGAAATGCTGTTGATTTATTGTGGATTTATTTTATGTGGGTTTTTTTAAATCTCCTGCAAGTTTGCTGAAGTTGTTAATTGTTCAGTTAGCTTTTTAGCTGACTAGGTTGTAGAGAACTCATCATCTCATAGAGAACCATAATATCATCTCTAAAGAGTGATAGTTTTGTTTTCTCACTGCATATACTTATTTAATTTCTTTTTATTATTGCTACAGCTACCTAGAAAAGTACAATATTGAATAGTAATGGTGATAATGTAAGCCTTGTTTCATGAACCTTGCTCTTATGGAAAGGCTTCTAGTTTATCCACTCCACCAGTAATGTTTACTCTTGATTTTAAACAGGTGTTACTTATCCTTTGAGGGAATTCTCCTTTTATTTTTTTACTTCCCAGAGTTTTAACAGGAATGAGTATTTTATCAAGATTTTTTCAACATCTTTTGAAATAATGATAATTTTGTTATTGATGTTGTCAATTCTGCTCATAATATGTGATCTTTGTGATATTTTTGCTATAATGTCTTTGCTAGTATTTGTTTATTTTGTTCTTTTGAAACTTCTTTTTTAAAAAATCCTCTTCTAAGAATTCTTGTTGGGTTTCTGTTTAATCTGTGTTTTTTCTTTGAGATTGTAGATATTTTCAGGTCATTGTCTTTTTCCATGTTTGTGTCTTGAGCTTCCCTGTCACCATTGTGGCTTCTTTTTTGTTTGTTTGATCAATTTTTCCAGATTGCTTAGTGTTTTAGACATTATGTTAGTGTTGAGCTCTACTTATTTCTGGGGGAATTGTCTAGCTTGAGCCTCTGTCCTAGGTGCTTGCAAGGTTTTGTAAATTATCTGGAAAGAAGTATGTTCACTGCCTTAGTGGCCTAATCTCTGCAACTTCCTGACCGAGGTTTAGGTCTGTTGACATATGTGCATTTGACTTTCAGTAGACTATCCCTGGACTCGATCACTATTAGTTCCCTAGGAGCTTTGACAGGTTCAGAACAGTTGAACTGCTGACTGTTTTATTCTTGGTTTCTACCCAGATTATTCTACCAAAGGTTTGTGTGTAGGACTAAAGGCTAAAGCTGAGTCCCGTCCCCCCGTCCCCCCCCCCCCCCCCCCCCTTTGCTGTTAGGCTTAGAGATACATAGCTATGGTTCTGGAACTTATTCCTTGCTCTGTACCCAGTGAGGTATCTGCCCTAGAAGTGCAACCTGAAATTGGATGATGGTTATAACAGAGTGCCACCTGGCACCAGTTCTCAACCCTGGGAATTTCTTCAGTCCCTGTGCTTCTCTGCTCGTTTAAAATCCTTGTTCACTAAAATGTTCCCCACCACTGTTGTTGCTGCCTCCCTTGCTATTCCTAGCCAGCCTCCAACTCATTGTCCATAGACCTTTCCATCTTCCTAAGCTCTAGGCTGGAAAAATGACTTTATGCTGTTTTTTTATTTTATTATTATTTTTTTTATTCTTAGCTTTTCTAGTTTCACACATTTTCTAGCTTGTTGTAACGAAGCTATGTGTTAGGTGAGCTGTGTAAAAATGCTGACTCTCACAGCCATTTTGACTCCACCACCCTTCCCCTAATAAGATTTTTAAATCCATACAAATATGAGTGATTAGTTGCAGGCATGTTGAGCATCTAGACTCATCAGAGGCATTTTTTAAAACTATTATCAGGTTTTTTAAATCAGATATTCCTTTTAAAATAGTAGGAACAATTTTCTTTTCTTTTTTTTCCAGGCAATGTAACTCTTATATTAAATCATTTGGGTATAAGTTAGACCTCTATCCTCTATCCCACATACTCCAATAATGCAGAATGGTATAGAATATTCAACTCTTAGGCCATCTCCCAGATTGGGTCTGTTCATGATTATGTTCATCTTTATAGACACATCCAACTTGGGTATCACAATAGTCAATAACTCATTACAGACCAAAAGGCCAAGTTAAAAAAAAAAAAAAATGTGATTCCAGAAGTGAATTACCAATTTAGTGTGAGTGTGGCCATACTTGATTGTGACTCCCATTAAGGACAATTTTCTTTGTGTATATTCATCTTAAAGTAAGAAAACTGAAAGGCATGCTAATTTTTCCTTGTCAGATTTATCAAGAACATAAAAAGCAAGAATAATTTTTAATATAATATTTAAGTTTCTTTTGTTCACCTGGCTGAAAATTGAAAAAAAATTATATATAATTTCATTTCTTAAAGTTACTAAATGTATTTTTGGTATAAGGTAAATCTCTACAAGATGTTAAGATAATTGGTGTAGTTCAATGAAACAATTATTTAAATATTTAAGATACGTAATCTTGTTAGTGAAAACTGTCCTAGAATATTCCCCTCATCAATAAACTGTTGGATTAAAATTTGTTTTACTTTTCAGTGATTTGGTAATAATAACATATCATGGAATTCTTAGGGTTTTTTTCAAACTAGAAGGAAATTAAGAGATTAAATCTATCATATTATATATAAGCATATCAGAGCTCAATATAGGTGTCATACAATGAATTGGTAAAAGTTGAGACTGAACTAGGGCACTATGTACTCTATGATAGTTGTCTAAGCTAAATGTGGTTTGTTTAACTGATGATATTATTGTGAAATGCTGTAAATCAGGGCATTATTATATAGGATAGGTCTAAAAAAATGGTATCCTTTAAAATGCTTCTCTGTAAACTATAAATTCTTATTGGAATTATTGATTGTACATATTTCTTCTTATTTCAGGTGATATTGGAAATTATTATTATGGACAGGGTCATCCTATGAAACCTCATAGGATCCGCATGACCCATAACCTGCTGTTAAATTATGGCTTGTATAGGAAAATGGAAATTTATGTGAGTATCACTTTTTTGCAAGAAAATTCATGATTGAATATATAATTGAACTGCTACTTTGAAATGAGTAGTTTTGACAAAATGAGTATTATTAACAATGGTGAATGAGAGAAAAATATGTTGGGGTATTTTCTTTCTTCTCTATCTTCAGTCTTCTTGGAACATCTGGGTCTTAAATAGTCTTTCCTCATTTTTAAATTATCCCAATTTAATAGCAATCCATTAAGTAACGTAATAAAATGAAACAGAAAGAAACAACAACCAAAAAACCCCAAGCGTGTTTGTCAAACACTAGCCGCTCTATGTATGCATATCCTTGCATAGGGTGCTGAGGAAATACGAAAAAAGTGAGTCCCTGCTCTACTGCAAGACATTGTTTAATTAGGAAGATAAGTCAGAAGGACAAAATTTGAGGCAGAAGGTCCACAACATCTTCATCCAAGCCCCTTTTTTTTTTCCTTTGAGGATAGTAAATTAAGGTTCTTAAGAAAGTGATGTGCCCAAGTTAATTGATGGTATTGGATCCCAAGCTTCAGTTCTAATGATCTACTGTGTTTTATGACCTTAAATCCTTGAGTAATCTTTTCTTGTCTCCCCCCCCCCATTGTCACTATGTAACTCACATAGACTGTTAAAATTGGAAGGAATCTCAGCATCTATCTAGTCCATATGTACCTGAAAATGAATTTCTAGGATAATATGTACAACTGCTAATCATCTGTTCTTTCTTGAAGACCTTCACTAAGAGGATCCCCCCTCATTTAACTTTTCAGTTAGTTCTGTTAGAAACTTTTACTGATATCAAGCTTAAATTTGCCTTTTTACAAATCTCTGTTGTTTCTGGCTCTACCTACTGGAGCCAAATGGAATAAGCCTAATCCTTATTCCATTCAAGGCTTTTTATTATTCTAGGTGACAATTTTGTACACTCTTATTTTATCATTATTCTTCTTAAACTCTTTCAGATATGGTCTGACCAGGGAAGAGTATAGAGGAACTATCACTTACTTCCTGAATATCTGTCTGTCTTATTGTAGCCCAAGATTGCATTAGCAGTTTTTGATTACCATTTTCGATGATTCATGTAATTTTGTATCTATGAGGTTGATTTCTTGATCCTAAATGTAAAACTTTACATTCCTATTGAATTTCATCCTTTTAGATTCAGCCCATTGCTTTATTTAGCCTATCATTGGATTGTTGTTGTTTTTTTTAAGATACTAAATATCATTCATTGTTAATCATTTTTTCTCATTTTTGTGTCATTTGCAAATTTGATAATGTGCCATCTATATCTTTATTCCAAGACATGGGGATAAATAGGACAGGGCTAAGTACATACCCCAGAATATTTGACTGAAAATTTCCAAGTTGACTTACACATTAATGACTTCTCTTTGAGTTCAGTCATTCTACTGATTCTAATTGTATTGCCCTCTCGTGCACAGAGAATAGTTTGAACCTCTTTATCAAATATTTTACTAAAATCTTTGTAAATTCTGTGACATCCTCTTCCCTATCAGTTGAGTAATTCTGTCAGAACAACAAATGCATCTCTTTTGGTATGACCCATTCTGGATGATATTATGCTGGGTCTTAGTAAAAACTGTTTTATTTCCTAGATGTTACTAATCATCTCTTTAATGCTCCCTTGTAGAATTTTCCTAGCAGTCACAGGTAAGCTCTTTGTTTTAAAATGCATAGGCATTTTCTTATGAAAATCAGAGCATTATTCTTCTCCATCTTTGCAGTTCCTTCTCCAGGCTTGCTTTCAAATATTATTGACAGTGGCCCAGCCATCCTACTTCTTTTAGTAACAGTACATGTAATTAGTTCATCTGAGCCAGGAAACTTGAATTTAGTCATGGGTACTTCCTGGGTGCTCTTTTACTTACCTTGGTTATCTGCTCCCTGTTAATAGTTTTTGTCCAAGTATTTCTGTTGTAGAGATCACTTCTTTAACAGAGAAAACATACATGAAAAAGAATTGAGCATTTTCGCTTTTTCAATATTGTCTTATCATATTCTATGACTATAGTATATTAATATTTATCCTTAATTGCATTGTCTTGCTATGATCTTCTGGATGTATCCTTCTATAACTTGCATTTGGTTAGTGAATTCCATGTTCATTCACATTGTTTTCTTCACAGCACCTATTTTTCCTTTTCATTAGAATTGTTGCCTTTTATTTTCAGGAATTTCATTTTTGAGTGTTTCCTGACTCTCCTAAGCAGATTTCCTCTGTAGAGTTTGTCCATGGAATCTGGCTATCCTTCAGAGCCCTTAACCTGCTCTCCCAAAATATAAGATGTATATCAGACTATGCCTAGGTTTTCTTTCCCTTATTATACATATTACTGGGAGGAAGTGGTTGCTTCCACCCAGGGTTCCCATCAGTTCTACTCTAGCAGCCAGTTCCTCTGTTCAGTTGTCTCTGGAATTAAATTTCCCTTTATTGTTTTCTCTACTTTTTGAATGACAAAAATCATCATTAAGGTAAGTAAAAAAAAATTACTAGCTGTGCTTTTTTGGCACAAAGAGCTGTAGCAAATTCTGCATATCTGCATTATACCTCTTTTATCAGGTTAATGTTCTCTTTTGTTAAATAAATATCCCATTTATTTCCTTTTACTGTCTATGTGTACTCTAGGATTCTTTAAGGATAATTTTTTTTTATTTCTCAATCCATTGATTTTCAACCAAATGGTTTCCACCATACTTTCCCCATTCTAGTTCTAAATTTATAGATTTTCTCATACAAGTATGTTTTTTATATACATATACAATACTACCATTGTCTCCTTTCTTCTCTTTTTAAACAATTTATGCCATAACTTTTTATTAATCCATCCAGAGTACATATGTTTTATGTCACTAAATTTCAGTGATACTCTTGAGGTTCAAGTTTATTTCCTTCTTGCTTATTTCCTCTTGATTATTACTTGTGTGTAGACTTTTGAAATTATCAGTTTATAGCAGTTTTGCTTTTGTCTTTATAATCCTAGCACCGAGCACATTTCTTGGTATATTAATGTCTACTTGGTATATTGTAGACATTTAATAAATGTTTGTTAATTAATGAATTTATTAGTGTTAGCTCTATTCTTTCATGTATATTTCATTGTAATTATTTAGTAATATCTAGAGTGCTACTTATATATGAGCAGTTTTCTCCTCAGTCCTCTTATTATCTGAGAAAAAATTGAATGCTTTCATGTCATCAAGGGTCCCCCTTTTGAGAGGCATCTGATAAAGGAAGATACATGATAAAAGGAAGGTAATAAGTCCTGAGCAAGGTCTCTACTCCTAAGTTTGATTTTGGATAGACAAGGAAGGAGATGGCATGATTAAAGATTGGAGTTGACAGTGAATCTGATATTTTGGACTAGTCTTTCTGACTGGTTATTCATTTTTTCAGACATTTTTCTTTTTCAGTAATGATAACAAATGGGAACATTTAAGCATCTTTTCTTAATGAATTTTTTTTAAATTAGATATAATCCTAAAATTTTTGTTCTTTTCCTACAGAGGCCCCACAAAGCTACAGCTGAAGAAATGACCAAGTATCACAGCGATGAATACATAAAATTTCTGCGCTCAATAAGGCCAGATAATATGTCTGAGTATAGCAAGCAGATGCAAAGATGTGAGTTTGGATATTAAAAGTAAATGTTAATATTGTTTCATAAAATTACTGTTTATATAGAGACTTTATATATGCTTATATAAAACTTAAATGATCACAAAGTATAATAGGATAACATTAGTCTTATTCCTCATTCTATATGTAAATTTTCAGGACATATTAAGGTATTAACATTTATGGAAAGAGGTGCCTAGATAGCAATTTTTGTCTTGTTTCAGTTAATTTTCAGTGTTGTTTAATGGCAAATGATAGTAACAATGACAACTAACATTTATATAATACTTTACATAACACTTTAAAACAAAGCACTTTCTTTACAGTATTTCATTTAAGCCTGATGGCAATGTAACATAAATACTACACATTTTTGTCTTTCCATTGAACTCTGATGTTAAAAGTTACTTTCTGTGGGTGAAATGAAGTAATAATAGTCTGTAGTCACTTGGAAATTATTAAAATGACATTTAGTGTGGCTTAATTATGCTCTGGTGGCTTTTGTCCTGATTAACAAAGGGTTAATTTAGGATTATAAAAGTAATGTAACTAGGAAATTCCGGGATTTAAAAATTGAGTTATTGGCTTTTATTTCTTGGTATTAGAGACTTCTAGTGCAAATAACTTTTAATGGGAAACTAGCATATGTAGTTGAACTTCTGGTTACTCTCATAGTAGTATGATCTTGAAATCAAGACTGTCCTTAACCTTCAACAGTAAAAGCAAAAAAAAATTGGGAATAATAATAACAGCACCTACCTCACAGGAGTGTTGTGAGGCTCAAATGAGATATTTATGAAGTCCTTAGCATAGTACCTAATACACAACAGGCATTTAATAAATTAATTAATTAATTGAATTTAATAAATAAATCTATTTTGTCTCTTACTCCTTCTAACCATTTTTATGCATAGGGATCTCTTGCTAAGAGTAAACTACTTGGAGGGAAATGCATAGTTCTCTAGTAGTGGAACGGGGCCAACTCATATATATATAATTTAGATATTGTTATTACACAGGTATCAACTTGTGTGCTCTAACCCACACAATTGAATTAGTGCTGCTTGCAAATATTTCTTTAGTTCTTCTAACAATATTTTCTAGACTTTTATCATTTTTGCTAGTTTGGAGAGTGTGATTTCTGTTTTACTTTTGTTTTAATTTTCATTACTCTGATTATTAGTAATTTTTCAACATTTTTTAGGTGGTTGTGGACAGTTTGTATTTCTTTTGAAAACTATATTTATTCTTCAAAACACATGTCCATTATGGAATGTCTCTTTAGTTTTATAGATTTGTGTCAGCTCCTTATATTTTGGATGTCAGATATTTATCAGTTCTTTAATGCAAAAGGATTTTTTTCCTAATCTATAACATCTTAATTCTAGCTGAATGGCTTTCATTTGTACATTAGCTTTTTAATTTTACATTGTCTTGATTGTTTTGTCATATGCTATCTCTTTTATCTTGTATCTAGTAAAATATTTTCCTTCCTTTTCTTTCTTTCCTGTTTTCAAAATAGTTTGACTTTTACTTATTTATTTATTTTTTGCTTTTTATTTAGATCATTTGTCCATTGGAATTTATTGTGGTAGATGGTAATAACACATTGATCTTAATCTATATTTCACCAGAATGCTTTCCAGTTTTTCTGAGCATATTTTCTTGGCTGAGGAGTCTACTTCTTAGTAATTAATTGGTATTCTTGGATTTATTAAATACTGAGTTAATGTTTTTATTTCTTTAGGAGTATTATTTAACTGTTCTTTCTTTCACTGAGTATATATGTGGGTGTACATGAAATAACTTACCAGATCATTTTTTTTATGATTATTGTATTTATTTGACTTGAGTGAGGTCTGGTAATCCCTAAGCTTCCATCATTTCTGCTTTTTTTCAGTATTTCTCTTGAAAAATTAATTTTTATATTTTTGTTTAATACAATGAATTAGTGTAGCATTGCTTTTCATTTAGTCTGTTAAAATATTTCTTCTCTTCCTTTTCTTATTAGCAGTGTTTCCTTTATTCTGTCACATAAAGTGCTTCCATGTATACATCTTATTGCATAATATTACTTTTCAGAAACCTTCTTATTGCTTTCTGAATAAAACCTTGACTTTTTAGCTTGTTGTTCAAAGCCCTCTACAGTCTGGCTCTAATCTACCATTCCATTTTTTCACACTATTTCCTCTCAAAACTCTACTATTTGATAAATATGAAAACTTTCCTTCTTTTCTAGCTGTTGAAATAAAGAAATCTTCTCTGAAGCAAATATCCAAACAAAAACAGTCTCTTTTTTGGAATCATGTAACATTTTATATATAAAGTTTGTGTATCTACATTTTACTAGCTTCTTTAAAAAGTTCTTTAAACTAAGTTTCTTCAAGGCAGTGACTAACTTTAGTCCTTTATACAAAGTACTTAATATTTGTTGTGTTTAACTTTTTGCATTGATTCAATAGGGTAAATTAGACTTGGTATTTTTTTCCACAGTTAACGTTGGAGAAGATTGTCCTGTGTTTGATGGGCTTTTTGAGTTTTGCCAACTATCAACTGGTGGCTCTGTTGGTATGTAATCTTGATTTAATCCTGTATCCAAAAATGGGTTTAAAATTTCAGTCTTCTCAGTTTTAAAAGCACCTGCTAGACACTTAAATACTTCTTGATTTGAAAATCAAGACCTGAAATTTCCCCATCTCTTATGTAATGAAAAATTATGCTAAATTCTTTCTTATTTTAACCATTGTTAGAACTAACACCTTTTTTCCTTTTTAAATTTCTCTTTCTTAGCTGGGGCAGTAAAATTAAACAGACAACAGACTGACATGGCTGTTAACTGGGCTGGAGGTCTTCATCATGCAAAGAAATCAGAAGCATCAGGTTTCTGCTATGTTAATGATATTGTCCTTGCCATCCTAGAATTGCTAAAGTAAGTTCATTGATAGTTATTTTTTGATATTATAACTTTATTGATAATTCCACATATTAGTGAAAATACCCATATTAGCAAAAAAAAATTTTTTTTTTAATTATTTTATTTTACTTGAGTTTTGACTTGTATTCATTTAATCCAACATTGAGAGCTTATTCTTGACAATTTTTGGAGGAGAAGAAAGTATTAAAGGTACAAGGTCAAAATTAATGTCCTGTCATAATTTTACATTCCCAGTTATGGTTGGGAACATTTAAGGATTCTTTGAAGACTTAAGAAAGATGAGGAGGGAATAGACTTTCACTAAATAGTCAATAAATAATTAATGGCCAGCAAGTTTTGAAGGGTTTCTTCCTTGTTTTAAAAGGCATAATCAGGATCTGATGTTTTCTTTTCAGGGTTGCTATTCTCTGTATGGTTTCAGGGTTTTTTCACCTTTGATTTCATTCTTAAGGGGATAAACCCAGGATTTCTCCATACCACTTCTTAAATTTATGCTAATTGTATTTCATAATGAGAAAGTCTTTTCTTATAATTATAAGAACTGGAAACACTGGCAGGTACTATGTTACATGTTAAAACAGGATACAGAAATGTGTAGGAAGACCAGAACTCTGCCTGAGTTTTTGTAGTTCAAAGGATCATTGATGATCACTCTATATAGCTTTTGGTAGTTTTATGAATTAGATTCTTTCTTAACTAATATGTTTTATTCTCTATATTTATTTTTCCTATAAATATTTATTTCCTGTGAATCTTTTTGTAGGTACCATCAGAGAGTCCTGTACATTGATATTGATATCCATCATGGTGATGGTGTTGAGGAAGCATTTTATACAACAGACCGTGTAATGACTGTATCATTCCACAAATATGGTGAATACTTTCCTGGTACAGGAGACTTGAGGGTAAGTCTGCTAAGCTTTTTAATTTGATTTGCTTTATGGGGAATTGTAGAATTCATATGTGACCTAATTAGTGCATGTGCCTTATTAAGTTATGTGCATTATACACAGTATACTTAGAGCTTTCTGACCTAGACCTGAATTTTAATCTTCCTCAACAAAATCTTATTAAGCATCTATATTGTCAGAGGTACTTTTCTTCATGAACTACTGAGTAACTGATGTAGCCATAAGATTTTTGTTAGTTGAATTGAAATGATTGTAATTAACTATTTCTAATTTTCATTTTCTTTCTTTCCTTCCTTCCTTTTTCTTTCTTTCTCTCTCTCTTTTTCTTTCTCTCTCTCTCCTCCCTCTCTACCTTCCTACCCTCTTCTCCATCCCTCCCTCCCTTCCTTCCTTCCTTCCTTCCTTCCTTCCTTCCTTTTTTATTTTTTTCTTTCTCTGGATGGGGTGAATGTTGTTTTTTTTTTCTTACTAAATCTTTTTAGTACAAAAACCTTCAGCCAATTCCCATGTGCAGTCTTACTGGGTTATCCAGTTTGAATCTTAATAGTTTTAGTATCACAGAAAAATATATTGTTATTTACAACTTTATTAATAATAAAGAAGAATCAAGTTATTTTAAAAAGGAAAATGAAAGTGCATTTGTTTTTAATAAGGTTTTAGTCCAGTTTCTGAATATTCAGAAGTCTGGTATCTTTAGCTGTTCCATGCACTTCTCTTATGCGTTCAAGTGTCTATAAAGATTGATTACTATTATAAACTGATTAATAGAGTTATATTGTCAAGTATTTATAAAGACTGGTTACTATTTAGTATTATACTATGAAATGTATGTTATTTTGCATTTTGGCTGTCCAGTAGTTGAGTGTTCCATTTTTAATATTGAAAGATGGTTTAGTAAAGTAGAAAGAAGACTTGATTTGGAATCAGAATTGGATTCAAATTATCATCATCAATTATCATTTTTGTTCCCTGTTTGAATATCATTCATCAATTAAACATCTCAGTGTTCTTGACTGTTTATTTTTGCTAACAACTTTTTTTGGTCCCATTAGATTTTAGGCAGAAAAGAAGTGAATCAAAATACTTTTAATACAGTAGATTAAATTAGTATATTGACTGAAACTTTCTGCTTTGATAGAATTAAAGCACAAATCATGAGCTATTTGATAAGAAAAAATAGATTATATTTTAATAGGTAATAATTGCTTATTAAATGGAGTATCCCTAAGGCAGGTGCTATATTGCCCATATTTTATTTCAGTCTCCAGGACCTTTGCCAGTGAGTGCTTAATAAATATTTGTTGAATTTAATAAATTTTAAACGAAATCTGTTTTGTTCTCCTTTTTTCATGAAGTTGAACTATTTAAATGGCATGTTTGGGCATCAAAATAATTAGTATACATTGTTTCTTTGTGATTGGAAGTCTTCAAATCTAAAATATTTCTTTCTAGATATGATTTTTATTTTATCTGTCCACAAGATGGTACTGTTTCTTTAACCCAAAAGTCATAAATGGTGAATTATTGAGAATATTATCTTCTTTTGAAAGACAACTCAGATAGTTTTTATTATGTATATATACTATGTTCACATATGTGTATGTGTGTGTGTTCATGAGAAATTTTGGGTTTATAGTCTGCAATAACATTGGTAAGGTTTTTTGCTCTCTAGTTTGAAAGTTGTTTTTTTTTTTTTTCTTAACTGTCATGTCATTTTTCATATTGTATGTAGAATTCTATACCACTAGTATAGGTGACTTTAAAATATTTTACTTGATATAAATTTGATTTGACCATGACTATATTTATTAGTACCATACCTCCTTTTTGGCTTAGATCCTTCTATTTTCTTTTTCCTTTTCTATGTTAATAGATCAGAAAAAAAGATTTTTGGAGATTATCTGAAATACCTTATTCTCTCAGAACATAATCAGAAAATTAAAGGAAAATAGAATTTTTTTTTTAATGGAGCATATCTGAACTAATTTTCTCAAACTCTGTTCCTTCTCTCCCAAATCTACCATGTTAGTGTCCAAGGAATACAGCCTCCCAGTTACTCAAGCTCACATCCTAGCTTTCATCCTAAACTCCTTACATTTTCTTGTATGCATTGTTACCAACATTTATAATTAGTTGCTAAGTTCAATTGATTCTGCCTTTCCAAAATTTTTCATATAGAATCCCTTCTTTCCTCTGACATTTACACTATTTTAGTATAGACCCTCATCTCCTTGTGCCTGGACCACTGCAGAAGCCTGCTCATTGGTGTCCCTGCCTCAAGTTTCTCCCTACTCAAATTGTTCTCCCTAAAAAATGCCTTTTCTCACTATTTCAATCTCCTATTCATTAAACTTGTTATCTTTAGGATCAAATAAAAAATTCTGTTTGACTTTTAAAATTTATCATGACATTACCCCTTCTTACTTTTTCATTCTTCTTATTCCTTACCCCTTTCCAAATATTCTGCAATTTAACACCATCACCTTGTTATTTCTCATATAAGACATTTCACTTCCAATTCCCAATTCTTTGCATTTTCAGTGGCTTTTTTTCTTACCTGAAATTCTTTCCTTCTTCATTTGTATCTCCTGGTTTCTTTCAAGCAATTCTCTGCAAAAATCCCACTTTCTAAAATATGCCTTTTCTAATCCTCATTCATAGTAGTGCAAAGGTGGGGCATCTTTTTTTCTGCCAGTTTATTATCAGTTTATGGGCAGTTTATTATCAGCAAATTATCAGTTTATAGAACTCAGAGCAGTGGGAGTTTGTTGTATCTAGTTTGTCAGTGGCCTAACAAATGATTTTGTGGGCCTTATATAGCCTGTGGGTTGGATATTCCCTACCCCTGGTATGTCTTTGCCCTGTGGGTTAAGTCCAGTTTATTGTATCTATTTCTTGTTTGCTCATGGATGTTTGCATATTATCTCCACCATTGTATTTTTTTTATTATTTTAGTATTTAATTGTTTTGCTTTTTTTTAATTTTTTTTAATAGTATCTTTTTTTTTTTTCAAATATGTGCTAAGTTTTTCAGTGGTCATCTTTGCAAAACTTTGCATTCCAAATTTTTCTCCCTGTTTGCCATCTTCAAGATAGCAAACAATCCAATGCAAGTTAAACATGTTCGGTTCTTCTAAACATATTTTCATATTTGCCATGTTGCACAAGAAAAATCAGATCAAAAGGGGAAAAAAACCATGAAAAAGAAGAAAGAAACAAGCAAATAAACAACAACAAAAAGGTGAAAATGCTATATTGTGATCCACATTCTGTCTCCATAGTTCTCTATCTGGGTGTCGGTATCACTTTGCATCATAAGTCTATTGGAATTGCCTTGACTCACCTTATTGTTGAAAAGAGCCAAACAAGTCACAGATGATCATCACATAATGTTATTGTGTACAATGTTTTCTTGGTTCTGATTACTTCACTTAGCATCAGTTCATGTGAGCTTTTCCAGGCTTTTCTAACATCAGCCTGCTCATCATTTCTTATAATAGAACAATAATATTCCATTACATGCATATAACATAACTTGTTAATGGGCATTCACTCATTTTCCAGTTCCTTCCAAAAAGGGCTGCTACTACAAAAATTTTTGCATGTGTGGTTCTTTTTCCCTCTTTTAAAATTTTCGGGATATAGATCCAATAGAGACACTGCTGGATCGAAGGGTATACATAGTTTTATAGACTATTAGGCAGAGTTCCAGATTGCTCTGGACTATGAGCATTTTGAGAGAAGGATGTGCTTTTTTGAATTAAATTCCAAATGTAGAAAGTTTGAGCTAAGCAAGCATCTTTGATAGAGGTTATATCAGAAACTAGAATATCAATTTTCAAAGATCAACTATAATGTCAAAATAAAAATAACTTTAAAAGAGTTTTAATTGTTTCCAGGTATTTGAAGATTTCTCTTTTCTTAGAAATTAACAGAATTTCACTCTACTCCATTTTAATAAAGTACTTTCTCCAGCATGTGGGATTTTATAAGAGTATGGCCTCTACTTTCTTCTTTACTACCAACTTAGCCAAGAAAACTTTTCAGTAATATCTCTAATGAGGATTTCAAGAACTTGAATTGAAAGATTTATCTCATTTTTAATGGTTAAAAATATCTGCCAGGACAGCAACCAGTGAATAAAAATCATTTCTTTCAGAATGTTCCCACAAGTGTGTTTTCTGTTTCTTTCAGCTGCCTTTGGTTCAAACAAGCACATCAAGACTTGTCCTTTTGCAAATACAGTAGAATGGCACTTCATTTTCTGTCCCCATTTCTAGACGGACTCTTTTTAAAATATGATTCAAAGACCTACTTCTGATTAAGTTGGCTATTGACAAAACTTCTTTCAAGCTTGTTGGAAGACTTGTTAATGTGTGTCAGTGTTAAAAGCAGTGAACAACAGTGACATAAAGAGCTTTCCTTTTAACTCAAATAGCATAACCAGATGCATTACCAAGGTTTGAAGCAACTCCAAATGTACGAGACTTTTCTTCCAAGGCTTTTTAATTGACAACTCCACCCCCCCCCCCTTTTTAAAACATTTTCAAAACATTAATGGGCTTTGTAGTTTACAAAAAGGATTCATAAAGTGTTATCAGCTATTTTCATCCAGAAATGTTTGTATTTTAATCCATACTTCTATACTTTCTAGTTCATGAACTGATGATCTAAGATATCCTTTCATGTTTGCTGCAACAAACACAATGATGGCATGTCCATCATGTTCATTAAGGCAAGTAAAACCATATTAATAGGTGGTTGTTGCTCATTACTTCATTTTTTTCATCATTTTTGCTTAAATTGGGATTGTAGCTATTTTTTAAACTCAGTATTTTTGTGTGGTTTTGAAGTAACTAGTTTGGTAAATTTCTACATAGAAATAAATATTTTATACATTGTCATTAGGTATTTGTTAGTGCCCTACTATGTGCCATGCATTGTGGCAGGCTTTGCACTAACAAAGAAAGGCTAAATCAACTTCTGTTCTCAAAGAGGTTACATTCTAATTGTAGAAACTATATAAAACTGTATTTACAGGATGGTTACTGGATAAATTCAAGGTGATTAAGAAAGGGAAGGCTTCTCTGACAGTAAGGGGGAATCAGGAAAGACTTCTTACAGGAGGTAGGATTTTAGCTCTGACCTTTTAAAGGAAGTCAGATCCAGAGGCACATGTGAAAAGGCAAAGAATTTCAGAAATGGGGGAGAATCACTGAAGACTTAGTGTTGGGAGTGAGAATATCTTGATTAATAAAGGAGTCTAGTGTCATTGTATTTAGAGTAATATGAAGGAAAGTAAGGTATAAGAAAACTGGAAAGGTAGAAAGTTCCAGGCTGTGAAGGGTTTTAAAAGCTAAATATAGAATTTTATATTTGTTTCTGGAAGTATTAGGGAGCTGTAACATTTTAATGGATAAGAGGGTATCAGTCAGAAAAAAATCTTTTTTTCCCCCTTCATTATCTTTTTACATACATTTATGAAGTAAAGATATTTGCAAAAAGAATGTTGTATTATAATGTTAGTGTATTATTCCATGAAAATAATTTACATTTAAAAATCACTTTTCAAGAAAACTGAATTAGGTCAAAAATGAGAACCATTATTTCTAGGAATGCATGAAAAAAAAATCCAAATTCTAAGAGTAATATGATTCCTAGGTTGTAGAAGTGTTAAAGCTTTATAAAGCTGACTTTATTTTACTTGTTATAAAAAGTAATTGAATATCTTACTATTTTACTTAACATTCTGGTAACTGTTTGCTTCTTATCACTCTATTTCTAGCCTTATTAAAATATCCAGTTCTTAATCTTTGTCTCCTGAAATTCATGTCTTTATGCTAGGGGAATTCAATATACATACTGATACTCTTGCAAAACATCCTAACTTCCTAGTTTCTCAACCTTTTGCTCTACCCTACCTCAGCTACACACAGAAGTGGTCTTATCCTTGATAGTGCCATCCCCCACAAGTGTTCTATACTTCCTAGTTCACAAAATGAAATTTCTGTTTATTCTTCCCTTTTATTAATATGCTTTTGAAAGAAGCTGAAAAAAATCCCAAAGCTATAGTTACTAGTTCCATAGATTTACATTATATAATGTTATCTAAGGCCATTTGCTAAGACTTTTTTCTTCTCATATTACTTAGATGCCTTTTGTCACTGTCTTTTTCTTCATTCCTATCTCTGATGAAGAGGTAGCCCTTCTTTCTTTTGGGCAAGACAAATTCCTTTACTGGAAAAGCAGATCTGAGTTCATCCTGTATTCTCCAACAGTTTGCTCCTTTTATCTTCCCCACTCTCTCACTAATCTTTAATCCCTCCTTATAGTCATTTCACACCTAAGTTTACTCTATCCTTAAAAAACTTGTCATGTCTGTAACCTCATTACTCTTATTTTCTCTGTTTACTCTCTTTCATAGTTTTAACTTCTTGAGAAGCCTGTTTGTATCTTCCTTTCCTTTTCTTTCAATTCTCTGCAGTCTGGCTTCCAGCTCCATTCTTCAACAAAACTGTTCTCTCTAAAGTTAATTGCAAGAAATTAGGCATGGACCCACACTTAACACCATATACCAAGATAAGATCAAAATGGGTCCATGACTTAGGCATAAAGAATGAGATTATAAATAAATTAGAGGAACATAGGATAGTTTATCTCTCAGACTTGTGGAGGAGAAAGAAATTTGTGACCAAAGATGAACTAGAGACCATTACCGATCACAAAATAGAAAATTTTGATTATATCAAATTAAAAAGCCTTTGTACAAACAAAACTAATGCAAACAAGATTAGAAGGGAAGCAACAAACTGGAAAACATCTTCACAGTTAAAGGTTCTGATAAAGGCCTCATTTCCAAAATATATAGAGAACTGACTCAAATTTATAAGAAATCAAGTCATTCTCCAATTGATAAATGGTCAAAGGATATGAACAGACAATTTTCAGATGATGAAATTGAAACTATTACCACTCATATGAAAGAGTGTTCCAAATCACTATTGATCAGAGAAATGCAAATTAAGACAACTCTGAGATACCACTACACACCTATCAGATTGGCTAAGATGACAGGAAAAAATAATGATGAATGTTAGAGGGGATGCGGGAAAACTGGGACACTGATGCATTGTTGGTGGAGTTGTGAACAAATCCAACCATTCTGGAGAGCTATCTGGAACTATGTCCAAAAAGTTATCAAACTGTACATACCCTTTGATCCAGCAGTGTTACTTCTGGGCTTAAATCCCAAAGAAATACTAAAGAAGGGAAAGGGACCTGTATGTGCCAAAATGTTTGTGGCAGCCCTGTTTATAGTGGCTAGAAACTGGAAATTGAATGGATGCCCATCAATTGGAGAATGGCTGGGTAAATTGTGGTATATGAATGTTATGGAATATTACTGTTCTGTAAGGAATGACCAGCAGGATGAATACAGAGAGGACTGGCGAGACTTACATGAACTGATACTAAGTGAAATGAGCAGAACAAGGAGATCATTATACACTTCAACAATGATATTGTATGAGGATGTATTCTGATGGAAGTGGATTTCTTTGACAAAGAGACCTAACTCAGTTTCAATTGATAAATGATGGATAGAAGCAGCTACATCCAAAGAAAGAACACTGGGAAATGAATGTAAACTATTTGCATTTTTGTTTTTCTTCCCGGGTTATTTTTACCTTCTGAATCCAATTCTTCCCGTGCAACAAGAGAACTGTTCGATTCTGCAAACATATATTGTATCTAGGATATAGTGCAACATATCTAACATATATAGGACTGCTTGCCATTTAGGGGAGGGGGGTGGAGGGAGGGAGGGGAAAAATCGGAACAGAAGCGAGTGCAAGGGATAATGTTGTAAAAAAATTACCCTGGCATGGATTCTGTCAATATAAAGTTATTGTAAAATAAAATACAATATATTTTTAAAAATAAATAAATTAATTAATTAATTGCAAAATCCATAGGCCTTATCTTAATCCTCATTTTCATGATCTCTGCCATCTCTCATACAGTTGATAACCCTCTTTCCCTTGATATTTTCTTGTTTTTTAAGTTTTCTTTTTGCTGCTCTCTTCTATCTCTCTTCCTCTTTGTCTAACCCTTCTCAGTCTTCTTTACTGGATCTTTATCTGATTACTTTAGTAAATATTAGTTTCTCAAGACTCTGTCTTGGGCCCTCTTTTTCTCTTTATTTTGCTTAGGTGAGTCTCAGTAAATGATCTCTTGTATCCTCACAATCCATCCCTCTATTCTTTCTAACTTCCTTAATTTCATTATTACTGTTAAGGGTGCCACTGTCCTCCCACTCACCCGATGTAGCAACTGAGTGGTCATTCTCAATTCTTTGTTACCCACCTATATCTAATCATTTAATGTACCCAACCACTTTTAACTCCCAACATTTCTCACGAATATCCCCATCTTTACTCATAGATCTTATAAGACGGCACATGAGCTGTATCATTACTTAATTTGTTAGCAGTAAAGAAAAAAAAAAGAAAAAAAAACTTTGAATTTATAGAGACACCTCTGTGGTGTTGGATCTGCAATTAGGAAGAATTGAGTTCAGTTCCTTCCTTAGGCAAGCCATTTAATCTCGTTCCACCTTGATTTCCTCAACTATAAAATTAGAATAATTATATCACTACCTTCTATGGTTTTTGAATCAAATGAGGTGTGATACAGGTAAGATATTTTGCAATCTGAAAGCACTATATTAATGGTAGCCATTATTAAATAACAGATTTCAACTATTGCTTCAACTATTAGACATGTTGGAACTTTATCTACACTCATAGCCTGATCCCTGTTTGTGTTGCAAAGGCCACTGCCTTATATGTAATTATAATTCTCACTTGAACTGCTGAGTTTTATACAATTTTATCAAACAAAATGACATGTCTCCTTCCATATATTGATCTACAAACAATTGTAGATAGTACTAGAAAACTGCATTATATCTAGGTCATCAGTATGAGAGTACATAACTTTATTTGGTGGTGAATGGCTCCTTGGTGCAGACTTGCCTAATAAATGTCCAGCTGTATCTTTTAGTGACAAAGCCATGAGTATTCATAATACTACTCTGTTTTATTGCATTCAATGATAATTGTAGTAAATGCCAAATTTCAGCTAGATGTTTTTTTGTCCATAGTTACAATCATTTACTAAGCTTTTGGATGCCTAGATGCTGTTTTTTCTTTCCATGTCCTATGATACTGATATTTGTTAGTAATTATGTCAGATTTTAATTTTGTCACTTTGTCCTTTAAATAAACGTTATGAGATTTTTAACAATTTGTTTAATGGATAAGTTTAATAGTGTTTGTTTAGAAAAATTTTCTAAGTCTTAATTATGCATTTTTAGGACATTGGTGCAGGAAAAGGCAAGTACTATGCTGTCAACTTTCCAATGAGAGATGGTATAGATGATGAGTCCTATGGGCAGATATTTAAACCAGTAAGTATTATTTATGCCAAATCTCATCCATTTTGTTTTATTATGTGTTGAAAGGGATTAACCTTTGATATCCTCTGTTTCCATATAGATAATATCAAAAGTGATGGAGATGTATCAGCCTAGTGCAGTAGTGTTGCAGTGTGGTGCAGATTCATTATCTGGTGATAGACTTGGATGTTTCAATCTTACTGTCAAAGGTAACTATTTTAAAGCACAGTATTTCCAGATAAGGATGGGAGGGTAGTTTTCACACATATACGCTTATACATGCATAATATAAAGTAACAACTATTTGGTCACTAGACTTTTTGCCTATTGTCATTTTGAAAATTAATTTATTATTAGTCTTTCAGTAAACTCACTTGGTCATAGTGTAAAGATAATGCCAATGGAATATAATCTTTGGTAGTTGTTATCACCCTAGAAAGACTTTGAGGTTGGTCTCTTTTCTGAGGTTCACCTTAACTAAACTTGAAAGGTGCTCATCCTCAAAGGATGGAGTGAATTCTTCAACCACAACATCTCTCAAAGACTGTTGGAGGGTACAGCTTTAATGTCAGCACTCTTAGTTCAGGTTCTAATTTGAGCACACACAAGTCATTCATAAATCATTAAACAAAAGGAGATTTACTTTGCCCTAACACAGTAAGGATATGCAACCAAGGATACAGTGATACTAGTCTTCGGCTTTGGTAGAACTGGCTTCCCTCACCTCCTCATGGAAACTCGTCTGATCACCAGGTCATCAGGGTATGGTCCTAGGCACCCATCAAGACTGAGAGGCCTAAATTCCACATGACTTGCACTTTTTGGTGTTATTAGTTGACATGAATCTGCAGCATGGAATCCAGGGCTAATCAAGTCCCAACATGGCTTTTGTCCTAAACATTCCCTGAGAGAGTGTCATTACTTGACCGTGAATCTTCAACATGGAAACCAGGGCAAATCAAGTCTCAGGACAGCTTTTGTCCTGACATACCTTGAGAGGGGTGGGGGGAAAATAAAACATCAGAGAAGCAGGAGTTAATTACCTAGGCCAATCAAGTTGATTTTGTCTTTTTAAAGTAATGTTCTTCTTGTTTTGGATGGGAGGAAAGAAGCTATGCAGGAAAACATAACTGCTTAGTTTCAGGGTCTTAAGGATCTTCTAAAGGATCTTCTACCATCTAATGCTTATAAGATTTTTGCTGCACAGTACTAAAGGGCAAAAGGAAAAAAGAGGAAGAAAAAGAAACAAAAACATGGAGGTAAACACTAATAAGAGATCCTAATCCCTTCCTCCTTCCTTCAGGAAGACCAAGTCTCAAGTTTTAAAATCTGATTCATATTGTGGGTACCACCAAGTCAACTCAGGAATCCTTTTTCTACCCAGTAGTTATGAACACTCCAATATACCACTGTAGTGATGGTATCAGTTCTCCAATACCATTTGAAAGCAAGAATTCTCCCACCAAAACTCTCTCCTTCCCAGAAGGAGCTGCCCAAAATATCCCAGAGGAAGGAAAGCTTGCCAGTTGAGGGGAACATAAGCTCCTTCTCAAGAGAGATGGTATCCTTTGAGAAGGCAAGCACTTGAGACCAGGGCATCTCTGCACTGGGAAGGGAAGGTCAGGGAGGGTTAGTTGGGAGAAAGTCCAAAAGTAGTCCATTCTTATTGGGTAAGTGTCCTGGAATTTGGATGCCAGAAACCCATTGGACTAGAACTAGAGTGTCATTGAATTGTTATAGACAGAGTTGGACACCTCACTTTAGCAATTAGTTGCATAATGATTCAACTGTTGATCATCAGAAGCAAACTTCTTTTCCCTGAGAAGCGAGAGTTAGAGATCAGTTGAGTGTCACTTGAGGCTGTGCTCCTTGCACATATAGAACATATAGTCCTGTGCCCCACATAACATGGAATCACTTCCCTGGTGTTTGACTTGATATGTGTATCTCTACTTTTTCCCTAACCTCTACTTTTCTTATCACAGTTTCACACTGGTGATTTAGCATATATTGTCTCTGATGGGTGGTGATATGCCCCACAAATAACTGTATGCAGAGGGAAGATTCCAAAAGGGAGAGCTTTTGATTGTCCATACCTATGCAGACTCCAAACAACTTGGTCAAACCTATGGTCACCACTCAGAAGTCAACATAGATGAAGATCTTCTTGCTTACTGAATGGACTTATAAGGATCCTCATTATCTGAGGTGTTTGTGTTACAAGATTAGGGATTGCAGAAATCAATTTGCAGATGGCTCTTGTAGCAGATGGAGGCATTGGTCTTTTTTATTTTGTTTTTTTTTTTCTTTTTTTGGGCTGAGGCAATTGGGGTTAAGTGATTTGCCCAGGGTCACACAGCTATGAAGTGTTAAGTTCTGTGACTAGATTTGAACTCAGGTCCTCCGAATTTCAAGGCTGGTGCTGAATCCACTGCACCACCTAGCTACTCCACAAAATAGTGGAAACTATACTAGTCTTTGGATGACTATACCAAAGATAGTCATCATCCACTTTTGAAGGACACTCACATCAGAGGGATTCAAGCAAGTAAAATTTCTAACAGACCATTTCCATTTAGCTTTAGAAGTCTCTTATTAAGAGGTACCATTTTGCATCTCAATTAGGTGCTAGAAAGAAGCAAACAGCTGACTTTAAAAAATGTTGTAGTAACAAGATTCCCTAGAAAACTTTGTGTTCCAGAAGCCAAATAATCACTTATTCTGATCATGTTTTGGTAGCCACAAAAAGTTCTGCTCATCTTAATCTTCAGGGACAGAGACCTCTAGAAGCATGAGCTTCCCACAGCTATAAGGATCCAAACTATAAGGTAGCTTACTTTATATTTTTCCAGGGCTGTGGCCTGCTTGGAAATCCATTTGAAAGAGGCAGATTTTCAGGTGAATATAAATGAGGGGCCATCAAGATACACAAATAGGAAATATAGATTCTTCAAAATAAGTGTCCATAGCTTATTCCAGACTCACCTGGAATCCTCTGGGTTTTTGCTACCTGCTGTATTCTCCAAAATTCAGCTGAGCAATCTGGACTCTAGATTACTTTATGATTGATTCTTATCCCACCTCTGTCCTTTATGGGCTTCCTTTGGTCCTATAAACATTACTTCATCAGTGTAGTGGTGATCACCAATACCTTTTCAGATCTTCCTATGTCTTTGCTCATCTCAGCATGATAGGACAAGAAAAAATGAAAAAAGCCTGAGGAAGGATGGTGAAATTATATTGGATTCCTCCAGGTGAAAGCAAATCTCTCTTGACCAATCTCTGTCACAGAAATAGAGAAAAGAACATTGGCAAAGTTGATTACCCCATGTCAATGATCACCCTGGTCCTAAGGAACTCGTCTACAATACTGATAGGGTAGGAACAGCTGCAGAAATGGATTTGATAACTTTTTTACCTGTAAGCTCCCAAGTATCTTCTACCTTCCTCTCAAATGATACAAGGCTGTGTAAGGGGAGTTAGTTTAACAAAGTGAACCAGCTTCCTTAATCTCCATCATTTGAGGAGAAATACCTTTCACCTCCATTTGCCCCCTGGGGGACCAGATCCACTGTGGTAGTAACTGCATGAGTGCATGTGACTAAACATTTTCATCCATCTTACCCAGAGTTAAGTGCCTGCAGATTGCTGAAAAGATTTGCATAGGTACTGAAGTTACAGTCCCCTTCTGTACGGGGTCTGTACTCTGTAACTTCACTCTGAATAATCTCATTGAAGCAAGTGCTTTAAAGGATACCTTAGCGTGGACCTGAAGGACTGTTGGTACCTGTTTTCTTGATTTCCTTGAACAGTTTTGTTGAAACTCCCTTCAGCTGGCCATTAGTTGCTTTCTTATCAACCTCATGTTTCAGAGGCTTTTTCCAAGCTCCCTCTGAGGATAATGTTATTTCTTCTGCCTACCTAGCAGGGTGATGGCCTCTGATATGACCTCAATTCCCAGCATTCTTATTTGAAGTAATAGTATTGCCTGAGCCATAATCTATTCCAACCCGCTGCTTAAGTTTCACCAGTTGATCAGCCAGTTCTTGTGTGGTTATGAGTCTGGGGAGACTCTTAGCTAAAGTCTGAGGCCTTCAATTGAGGTTCCACTGAGAAGGTAGGATCTCCTTTCACTTGAGACAGGCTGGGTATAGTATTCCAGGGATTCCTTAGGTTTCTTTTTTAACTTCTGCAAACACCCCAGTTCATGGGTAGAAAAAATTTGCTCACTACCAGCTGCCATAAAGTGAGTTCCTGGAGGGGGCTCACAAATCATCAGTCTTCTTCCCATCAGAAGAGATCATTTTATTTAATCAGATACTGGTTGAGCCTTGGCTTTCATTTCATGTTCCTAAAAGCTTAGAATTCTTTCTAACCACTTAATTATTCTATTTCAGTTCACTTTCAGTCTTCTGCTGTTAATCCAACTTAGAACAGGGATTTTGAACTTGATTTACCATTCCTGGGCAACCTTCTTTAGCATCCACTGAACTTAGTCCCTTTGCATAAGCAGGAGCTTGCTTCCTATACTATATAGAAATACATTATCAGGAGGGCTTTTGAAACAGAGCCCCATAGTAGCCCAATCACCTCCCCTATATTTGCAGGATTCCTCTCCCAATTTAACCTAAACACATCCCAGTGTATTGAAACTATGTTATTTATGGTGTTCTTCTAACACCAGCACTCTTAGCTTAGGTTCATTTAGGAAGACTTGTAAGCCATTGAACATTTGACAAAAAATTTCTTTTGCCTTAACACAGAAGAAATGCATCTGAATCAGAGAGAATTAAATTCCACATGGCTAAGACTTTTTATGCTTTTAGGTTACCATGAACCTGCATCATGGAAGCTGGGATCAATAACAAAGCTTTGTCTTCTTATAGGTAAAGCTTCCCCATATTGGTGGAGAAAAGAAGCTGGATCAGGGAAACTGGGCCTGTTACAGAAACCTAAATTTAGGATTGCAGTCTGAATCATTGAAAAGATTATCCACGTAGATTTCTAAATTTTTTGAGTTAATAAAACAAAAGGTTTTCTTAAAGACTGCTACCAAGAAAACATTAAAGCAGTAATTTCTATTTTTATAAGAAGAACGTATAATCTGGGTTTATTCAAGTCACATCAATATTCTTTGTTTATACAGACTAATCATAGATCCACTTTTTCTTTTGAAAATAGTAAATTTAGTCATATACTATCTGATGCTGAATCTCTACTCTGTAGACACCTATCCTTTTGAGAGTAACCTCAGGTTCTTGAAAAAAAGTTGGTTTTGGATGTTTTGCACATTGGAAATATTCAATTCATAGAGCAAATTAGATGTGCTGTCTGAGAACCAGCCTAAGTCTAGGAGGCTGAACATTAATTAGTCTGATCACTAGGTTTATGAATTCTTGGAACAAGGTGATGTAAATTTTTTTTTTAGATAAATGATAATTTTTATTTTAGGTGTTCAGAATGCAAGATTCTTGTCAAAGTAATCAGTAGTTTTTCATCTAATGGATCCATAAAAAATCATTTCATGAGATTCCTGGTCATTTTGCTCTTCCATGCTTATGATGGACATAAGCAAAAAGACTACCAGTATAATTGCATAATCTCAAATTATGTCATGAGCATCCCCCTCAAAAAGGAAGTTAAAAGAAAAGATAAGAGAAAATGGTCTCCATTTATAATGGTCATACCTGAAGTATTCAGATGAGCTATTTAAGCTGAAAAATTTGAAGTTTTAGTTGTCTAAACATCCTTATCTTAAGAAATACTCCAAAACTAGGAAATGGAATAACAAAAATAAAGAACCCAATGAAAATGATAGATGGTGCAAGAAAATAAAACCTCATAATCTTTTGCTTACAAGAAACTTGTTTGTAAAAAATATATTGCATTAGGTAAATTTCTGAACATCAGGAGCTGAGGTCATGCTGTCAGTTAAAGTAAGTACATCAGGGAAAAAATAGTAAAACTACATTATACTAAAAATTGTCATATATTACTATTAAACTCATGTGCTTCAAATAACTTTGCATCTGAATTCAAAAAAGAAAAATTGATTGAACTGCAAGAGGTCATAGTAACATAAGTGACAAGACATATTTAGATAAGCTTAAGGGAGAAATGAAATGGAAAATAGAAATTGAACATTTAGCTGGAAAAAACAGCTAAAAGACTAACATGAATTCTAAGTGCATCTGCTAATGTGTATACGTATTTCTTACCACATTAAGGCATGGAGATACTGCAAATGTAAAATGTGGTACAGTATTTATATACCATAATGTGATAAAAAATCAATTCCAAGACCACAATACAAAGCCAACTGGATATAACAGAATCCTCAAGTGAGTTAAAGAACAAATTATGGAAACAATTATTGGAAGGAGAGAGAATATAAAATGATTTGCCAAAATTTCTGGGGTATAGCTGAATGCAATACTTGAAGAAAAATATTTCTGAAAACAAAATAGAAGGGGAATATTAATAAGCTAATTCACTTTTGAAAGTCAAAGCTAAAATGAATATACAAGATACCAAAATTAAGCTCTAAATAAACTACAAAGATAGTATAGAAATAATCAAACTGAAACTTGGTTTTTTGAAAAGATGTATAGGTTCGTAGGGCTTTAGCCAATCTGATTAAAAAGATGGCAGCAAAAATCGAATTAACAAAAAAGCAAATAAATTAAGTGAAATTACAAATCAAAATAAAATGTTAAATTGACACAGAAGTAATGTGCTTATAAAACAACACGAAAGAAGCAGGGATAGTTTTAAAATTAATTAGGAAATTATTATTCCTGTCATTTCTTTAACAGGAAATCAAATAATGATTTTTTAGCAATTCCATCTTAGAAAATAGGAGTAGCTGCAAAAGAAAAAACTGTTCCTTATGGATTTGCAGATTTCTCTCACCTTTTTTAAAAACCATGTTACTTCTTAAAATTAAAAAATATATATATCCTACCACATTTTTTTTTGGAAAGAATTGAAATACTAAGGTAAATCAAAAAATGATAAAGCAATAACGGAATGATATTGTTAGTGGATATTGATTTTTAAAATTGGAATAAAACCTACTCAGCCATACTCCAATGTTTTATCTAAGAAATTGTGATGGAATTAGATTTACAACAGATCTAAAGATGTTTTCAACATGAGGGAAACACTTCATAATAAAAACATTTAAAACTTCACATTATGTAAATGTTAGAAAAGCCTTTGACAAAGTATAGGATTCATTTATACTAAAACTTTTGCAAATAATGGGCATAGAGGGCCTTTTAATGTCATAAAATGTTTAAAAGCAAGCATAAACAGCAGAAATTTTTTTTTCAAATTTTTCCAGTTACATACAAGATTATAAAAGTAGTGTCTACTATTCCTACTATTATTTGACATAGTTTGGAAATGTTATGAAATGGCACTAAGGAAACTAAAGACATAAGGATCCCTATTTACTTGTATCTTCAGTGAGGTGATGCAAGAGAAACCATGCCAGCCCTGAAATCAAGAAGACTCAACTTTCTGAGTTCAAATCTGGCCTCATATTGGCTCTGTGACCCTAGACAAGTCATTTAACATTTTCTCAGTATCTCATCTGTAAAATGAGTTAAAGAAGGAGATGAGAAACTATTTCTTCCTCATGGCCAAAAAACCTCAAAATGTAACCATACTCAGACACAATTGAATTGACAGACCATGCTACCCAAGTACAGTTTCAGACTAAAAAATCAACTGTGTTTCTGAATTAATAGTAAGTCCAAGGAAGTTACAAAGTACCTAGGGATCATTCTACAAATGCACACAAAATACTTCTATAGGTTCAATTACAAAGTACTCCTTTATAGCTAGAATGTTAAGCACTGTGCCAGTGTAATATTTGTCACCAGTTAATTTGCAATATTCTATACTAATGAAGTTAACTAAGGGGTACATTGTGGTACTCAGAAATCAATTCTTTTTTCTAAAATTATTTTATAACATTAAGGGAGATAAACGGGCATAAAGAAAGAGGGAGTAGTACTTCCACAATTTAAACTATCTTATAAAGAAACTATTTTAAAATAGAAGTATAGTGAAACAATATGAAAGAATCCAACAGTACAGCATAATAAATCTATTTGATAAATAAGAAAACAAATTTCTTAGGAATGAATTTCACACTCAAATTTTATTTTATTTTTTTAATAGTCACTAAAGTGACTTTTTTAATAGCTTTTTATTTACAAATTATATGTATGGGTAATTTACAGCATTGACAATTGCCAAACCTTTTGTTCCAATTTTTCCCCTCCTTCAGATGGCAGGATGAGCAATAGATCATACTCAAATTTAAAAAAATAATCTGGGGAAACTAGAAATCATTCTGTCAGAAATTAGATTTTGGCATTATATTTCATGATATATACTGACAAGCAGATTGTATGCCATTCACAGCTATGCATAACAAATATTTTTAACCAAGATGGTTAGGACAAAAAATGAAATGATTAACTGATTATATGAAGATGAAAAACTACACACAGAAAATGCACCTTGGATCAGCTTAGTGAATACATAAGAAACTGTCAAATTTCTTTGATAAAGAGTTTGCTGGGATACATAAATAGTTGGCATATATATACCTCTGTACATAAGCAAGATCAAAAGCCATTTCTCAAAAGATAAGTGGTCAAAAGAATTTCCAAATAACTAATAATGGAAATGAAAATCAAAACAACCCTAAAGTTCACCCTTCAAAATAGCAAAAAATAAAAGATGAGAAGTTAATGTTAAAGGAATTGTGGGAAGGCAGTAGCACATTGTTGGAGCTGTGAAATCAGTACAGCCCATTTGGAATGAAATTGGAATTATGTAAATAATAAAATTATCAAAAATGTTCAAACTTTAGACCCAGAGAACCCACAACTAGGATTGTGTTTGCAAGGTGGTTGTTGATAAGAGAAAAATGCTAATATACATTAAAATAATTATAACACTTTTTGAGAAACTGGAATTGGAAGGAACAAGGAATTGGAAATCATGTATGCCCATTGATCAGGGTTTGTGAATATAATATCAATGTTCTGTTAGATGACATGTGAATTCAGAAAAGTGTAGAATCTATATAAATTAATGCAGTCAAGCAGAGATAAGGGGGAAAAATGCCTAATTACTAACAGTGCAGATGTGGGGAGAGAAATACAGCCAAAAAAAAAAAAAAAAACGTTCAAAACTAGAAAGAGCAAGTTTGACTTCAAAGAGAAATGAGAAAATATTCTACTTCCTTCTCAAAATAGCCTCCCCTAGTATTATGTATTATACATATTTTCAAACATTTTCATTTTGTTGATCAATTATGCTGACATTTTTCCCCTTTTGGCAGGGAAGGTTTTTTAAAAAATACTGTTACAATAGGATACTCTGGAAAAAGGTGAAGAAGTTTAGGTACTAGAAAAAACTACAGTCATATTACCAAAAAAAAAGTACATAAAATATATCAGTAAGAACTTTGGAAACATTCACAAACCCCTGGTTAACAAACCCTGGCCTAGGAACAGTGGAGTGTTCAATGATGTGTCAGTATTTTTCCATATAAACAATACAATTTCGCATTGTCCCAAAGGCAAATGGAATGCTTTAATCATTTATTGGAGATACTGTTGAAGGGGTTCCTGGTTAGATACAATTAGGATACAATGTTTGGGGGTACTTTCACCTCTGATTTGAAGCAGAAGAAATTGCTTCTAACATACGTATGTGTTTGAAGTATTTTAAAGAAACCAAAAAATCCCAGTAAGGTCTACATAATATTTGAAAAACATTTTGATTATTTTGATTGTTTACATTTTCTTTAAATAATGTTATAGTTTACTTTGTAAATAAAACTGCTAATTTATGTTTTCTATCTTTGTGTTAGGTCATGCTAAATGTGTAGAAGTTGTAAAAACTTTCAATTTGCCCCTTTTGATGCTTGGAGGAGGTGGATACACAATCCGTAATGTTGCCCGTTGTTGGACATATGAAACTGCTGTTGCCTTAGATTGTGAAATTCCAAATGGCAAGTATTACTACCCAGTTTAACAGTGAAAATGAGAAAATTATTTATGATTAATCTTTGTACAGAAGATGGTGCAATGGATAGAGCACCAGCCCTGAAGTCAGGAGAACCGGAGTTCAAATCTGGCCTCAGACACTTAACACTTCCTAGCTGTGTGACCCTGGGCAAGTCACTTAACCCCAACTGCCCCAGCAAAAATAAATAAAGAAACAAATAAATAAGTAAGCAAACAAATAAATAAAGTTATGGACATCTTTGGAAGTTTGGGGAAGCTTATAGACACCTCAGAATGACATTTTTACATGTATAAAGTAAGATATATAGTATTACAAAGGAAATCAATTATATTGAAATACAGTTATCAAGATAGTAAAAGAGAACAAGTTCACAGATCTCAAATTAAGTATTCCTGAGTTAGAAGATGAATATGACTGAAGAGTTGTCATTGTGGTGTAACAGGAAGAATACACATTTGTTTTGCCATTCTCTTTACCATTAATAAAGGATACTGGAGTGCTGTAGAATTTATTTGTAAAATAATTGCCAGTAAGAAATAATTTTTAGTAAACAGAAGAATATATGAATGAAGCAAAATTGAATTTAAAAATAATTTTTCAAATGAAAATATATATAAATCTTTTTTGCAAACCTTAAGACATTATGTAAATGCAGGTCATTATTTTATTTCCCCCTCTTCCCACAAACATGAAAATAAGTAGGTACATTTTATATATATGTATATAAAAGCATTTACTGTATGACAAGATGTTCTAAATACTGGGGATACAAGTACAAAAGCAAAGGAAGTCTGTATCTTCAAAGTAGGTTAAATTCTAATTGGGTAAAATAACAAATATTTAGAGGAGACCAGGAGCAGGTGTAGCTTTTTGGTTCAGAATGTTAACTGGGATGGTAAGTGGGTCCATAGGGAATATATCAGCACAATCCTTATAGAAACAGTGGCAGAGTTTATTTGATTTGATGTTCATTCCAGGAGGAATTGATTTTGGAGTTGAAAGGCTAGGTTTATATAAAATAGCCCAAGAACAACAAGTTCAGAAGTGCAATTGAATGCAACACTGCACTTGGGGTCAAAAGGACCTGAGTTCAAATCTAGAAAGTGCTTAGCATAAAAGAATGGGAATTATTAGAATAGGGAGAGGGAAAAGAAGTGGAGCTGAAGAGAAACATTTCAAACTAGATATATGAGACAACTTGTGGAAAGGTTCAGAGACAGATGGAGAACAAATATGAAGAATAAGTTAGTGTTTAGACTATAAATGGGAGTAAAGTATAAGAATATTCTAAAAGTAGAAAGGTCATTACCCTCTCCTAGGTATTTTTCCTGAGTTTTCCTAGTTTTTCCTGACAGTTTTTTCTTTTCTCCTACTGTCTGCTTATTCTCAGTCTCATGTGGTAAATTGTCTCTTGTGTTCTACCCCAAAGTTCCATCTTGGGTATCTGTCTCTGTTCCCTAGTCCTTTGTAGCCTGCCTGCAGTCTCCTTTCTGGCATTATGCATCATTCCCCTTTACATGCTCTTTGGACCAACCAAATTGATCTTGTTTTTCACATGTCACTTAACTCCTGACAGTGCAGTGGCTAACCAACAGGTCTCATATTAGTTGGTGAGGTAGGAGTTTTTCTATCCCAAGCATGTGAAGATTCCTTGGCAGAATGGGCAGATAAGAACAGTTTATTCCACTGGCCAAGAGACTGAAACAAGCACTATGGAAAGCTTAGTTAGTAAGCATCAAAGATGCCAAGGTCATTCGCTGATTCCCAGGCTATTGCCAATCGTCTTAACTTTTGTCTGCCACTGGACTTGAATCAAGACTTTGTGCAACTCTGCCTGCCAGGCAAGTCAAGACATCATAACAACTCATTTATAAAATGAGGGAGTTAGATTAGATGGTCCTTCCATGATATCCCTTATGTTTCTGTCATTTCTCTCCCTGCCTTTGCACAGGCTGTGTGTACTATCCCTGGAATGTACTCCCTTAACAGCTGTGCCTCTTAGAATGCCCAACTCCTTGCCAAGCTCAAGCACCATATCCTACACCATCCTACTCTGATTTCCTGGTGTTGGTTACCTTATCTCTTGTTACTTTGTGTTTATTTGTATGTATTTTATGTAGTCTTCTCTGCGTGTTGTTTCTTTCCTATACAAGTTTTAATAAATGTTTGATGAATGATTCATAGTGTTGGATGTTGTAAACTGTCTTGTAAGTTGTGTCGTAATTATGTACTTTGTTCAATGAAAATAATGTGTTATTACATTTCAAAACACTTGAGGGACTTTTTTCATTTTATCTTTATATTCTCAGACCCTAACAATGACTTGTACATAGTAAATACTTAATTGATACTTTTTGAACCAAATGTAGTAATGGTTCATATTCAGTTAACTTGGAAAAAAAAGGGGCAGGGGCATAGATGAAAGAAGGGATGTATTTTGACACTGGCTAAAGAACTGACCTCGAAGTCAATAAGATTAAATTCAAGCCATTTTTCTTGATACTCACACAACCACAATGTAAGTCATTTAATCTCTGCCTATAAGCTTTTAGACAACTGAATCGTTAGAAGTAGTTTTCTTTCTAAAAATCCCCTATCCTAATGTGAAATCATGTCTAGTCTCGCCTGCATCCTTTTCTCTTTTTCTCCAACATGCCCAACTTGTTCAAGTTTTGCTGGTATTCCTGAGTTGAACAGGAATAGTGACTAAAGTAGCTCAGATTTCTCTTGATGGAAGACATAGACTTAAGTATTGAAATTAATTATTGCTGTATTTTCTATATTTTTGCATTTCACTTGTGTAGTCTTGTTTGGTACTTAGTCTGCTGTATGTAGTCCTGATTATTCTTGTAACTTTCTAAGAACTATTTTTAAATTCTAGGTTTGGTGGATGTTCACTATTTCTGTCTTAAAGATTAGCTTTTTAACTATAAAATGTTTTGTTGTTTTCAATAGAGTTGCCATACAACGATTACTTTGAGTATTTTGGACCAGATTTTAAATTGCACATTAGTCCATCAAATATGACAAATCAGAATACTCCAGAGTACATGGAGAAAATTAAGTAAGTAGTGATTGAAATAGTTTATTTTGTTAAATATTTGATAAAAATAAAACTTTTGACACATATGCATGCAAACATTTTTCACAGTATCTTTTGTATTGTAAAATCTAGGCATCAGTTAATGAACTCTGTTTATATTTCCATTTTTTACTTTTTCATCATATATAATATCATTAAACTGTCATTCTAAAAACATTCTTTTTTTTTCAGAGAGTCTCAGAATTGGAAAAATCTTTAGAGATCATCTAGTTCAACCCATAGTAAAATATAAAACCCCTTAATAAGATATCTGACAAATGGGCATCTAGTCCATACTTAAAGATGTTATTTTGACTAAGTGACATTGAGAATACTATTATCTTTCTCACTGGTTAAGATTTATTATTAATATCAAAGTAAACATAAGTCTTATATTACTTTTTAATATAATCTGGCACATAACACCTAGTCCAGTTTTGGATTTGGCAACTATAAGCTCTAACTTCTTGGTTGAATTAGGTCCAGGTTTTAAGATCTTTGAACCTCATTATTGAATAAAACATTGATGCATTGTAGTACTCTAGACTACATTAAAAAGTTGAGGAAACTGTATATACATTGTGTCTACATGTACATTTAGAGAGAAAAAATGCATATGTATATGTTTTTATATATAAATATAGATAGAAGAGAAAAGATGTGGGACTGACAAATTAAGAGCAACATTTAACTATGAAAAACTAGTAGATATCTTGAAATATATCTAAATGATTAGAAAGACTTTTGACTTATTCTGTCTCTTGCTAGAGGCAAGAACAATGGACAGCGGTTGCAAAGAGACAGAATTACACTTAATTAACAACAGAATCAACTATTCAAACCTAGAATGAATCCTATCAGAATATATTGCTTTCTTCCTCACTCAGTAGTTAGATGCTTACTTCTTCAGTATATCCTTAAAGGATTTATGTTGAAGTACAGGTTTAGCTGTATTTCTTTTGAGATTGCAAGTGTTGAGATTCTGGCTTTCAGATAGGACCTCTCTGTGTAAATTCTAGCAATTGTGAACTTAAACAATGAAATATCTGAAGATGCTTACAAATAGTCCTTAAGTAATATTAACTTAACTAGACTTTAGTATTAAACTTAGAAAAAATAATAACAAATATTGAAACATTGAAATTTGAAAAAATATTGAAACACTGGTCCACTTGAAGTCAACAAAGTTCAGTAAAAATTTTACCACTGTAATAGATTTAAATCATTATTTTATGTTTGTTTTGAAACAATTTCAGTGTTTCATTATTTAACATTATTCTTATACTGGTATAACTTTGATGTAAACATTATGAAATTGCTTCCTAATGAAATTCATTAATGAAACAAACTAATGATTGCTTTTTGATGGTAAATACTTGCCTAAGTGTCAGATTTTCCCATTCTCTTTTATACTGTTTTAAATTGGCAATATTAGCTGCAAATATAACCGTTTAGTTGAATTCATGGTGATAATTTTCTTATAATTTTATTATTTTCAGTGTAAATTCCACATAATAAGGATATTAGAAGACCAATAAAAGAAAATTTTCAAAAATTTGATGTTACTTTGTTTAAAAAAAAGCCTATTCTTGATGTAGTTAATATATAATAAATCTGAATCTAATTTTTTAAAGAGTATGCTCCAATCTATAAATTTTTATTTTGAATATTACCATGGTATTGATAGAAAATATTGGGTAAATCTGTTTTTAGCATCATCTTGAAGGCTTTTACTTGAAAAGATTTTTACTTGTTTTAAATTTTATTTAGTTTTGGTATTTTTAAAAATTATTGGATTTTACATCATGGGACTAATCATACAGATCCATTGTTTCCTTTTTTTAAAAAAATAATTTGAAATTCCAAGAATGAAGTACATATTAATCTATCAGTTGAATTATAGCTAAGTCATTCAAAAAGAAGGAAAGAAAATTAAATAAGTATTGACTTGAACTCAGGTATTTTGAATTTCCTATTTGTAACCTAGTATGACCCTTGCGTGTACAATTTCTCTGCATACTTTGAATGACTTTCTTTGAAATTTGAATGCTAGAAAATTTTCCATTTTGGTAGAAAAATATAACCATTTAGTCCATGAATTTATAGGTACCCAAGCTTTAAAGGATTGCATATTTTCTTGCTCAAAATTCTTTTGAAATATGTTAGGGATTAGTAAAAAAAAATGAATTATTTGAATGACTGTTCCCTGTACAATATAGACAACGTTTATTTGAAAACTTGCGCATGTTACCTCATGCGCCTGGTGTACAGATGCAAGCCATCCCTGAAGATGCTGTTCATGAAGACAGTGGGGATGAAGATGGAGAAGATCCAGACAAACGAATTTCTAGTAAGCTAATGCTATCAAATGTTATGAAAATTGTATTTGGTTTAGTGGTTTTCTTAGTTATTCAAGCAATTATTAAGCTATTTGAAAGTGGCTTATATACCAAGAACTTTGATACAGATTGAATTCTTAAAATATTTTTCTTTCTTAGAAAAAATAGCTTTCTTCTTACTGAAAAACTAAGTTGCATTGTCTTTATAAAGATTCAAAACTTACTTAAAAGAATTTATGCTTAATCAGAAAATAGATGTTTTAGCAAACTATTGTATATTTTTTTAAGATTTTGGATATTCAAAAAGGTTTTCTGCTGCTAACCTTTTACATGTATTACTATATTGAAGATCTCCTTTTTTGATGTCTAAAGCCCTTCTTGGCATTATACCTTTTTTATCTTTAAAAATAATAATAATAATAGCTGGTGTGGCATAGCAATGTAAAAATATTTCTCATTGTAAGATATATTTTTAAAATCTCTAAATTTTTCAGATTTCTTTTTGTTCCCTTTAACTGTTTTCTCCCTGATAAATAAAGTATGTTTTAGTATTTATTGAGAGAGAAACATGGCCCAATTCTGAAATTTCAAGTGCCCTTTTAGCTTTAGCTTTAGTTTAATAGGTATTTTGTGTTATTTATACATATATATAATTATATTATAATAGATTAAATGGTTAATGGAATATAATGAACACAAATTTTATATTGCTCTTGGACAAAATGTAATATTTATCTTTACATTGTGTTTCAGTTCGAGCATCTGACAAACGGATAGCTTGTGATGAAGAATTTTCAGATTCTGAGGATGAAGGGGAAGGAGGGCGTAGAAATGTGGCTGATCATAAGAAAGGAGCAAAGAAAGCAAGAATAGAAGAAGATAAAAAGGAAACAGAGGACAAGAAAGCAGGTTAGTTGTTGGTCTTTAAAATCTAGCAAATGATAGGTTGGCTAAGGAGTTATATTTCATCTTTGAAGGGATGTGAACTTAATTACAGCAGTACTTAAATAGGGGTTTGTGTTCAGTAAATAACTGGCCAAAAAGTGTGGTGAAAAAACCCAAACAACTATAGATCATCTCATTTTAACAATTCATAGTCTCCAAAACCAAAATAAAGTGAGAAATTGAAACAAATCAACAGTGTTCATTATTATATCTTCAATCTACATTTATTGTGTGCACACAATATTGCACTAAGCACTCTTATCAAATGGAGAACAAAAGGTAATTTATGTGTGTGTGTGTGTGTGTGTATGTACACACACACACACACACACGGGTATGTAGGTGTTGCATCTGCAACTATATAATGTAAATATTATTTGTAGAATATTAGCTTGATGATAGTGACTTAACATTTTACTCTTATCTTCCACAGTGCAATTTTTGTTTATTTTATTTTTTGATCACTTGAGTGTTAAGTAAGTTAAGTAAGACATAGGTGATGTGGGGCAGCTAGATGGTGCAGTGGAAGTCAGGAGGACCTGAGTTCAAATCTGAGATCAGACACTTAACACTTCCTAGCTGTGTGACCCTGGGGAAGTCACTCACCCCAGATTGTCTCAGCCCTCTCCCCCGCCCCCCGCCCCCCCCCCAAAAAAAAAGACATAAATGATGTAGGTATAAAAATTGTGAGATTTCAGCTACTGAGAACTTTAAAAGTTTGTATTTATTCAGTGACAGTATTAAGAGGCCATAGGATTGTTTTCTTTCTTTTTTCTTTCATTTAAGATCTGAGCTTTCCTGTGTAGGCTATTTGTATTTATTGTATATTTCTTTTGATTTTTTTATTTTTAGATGTTAAAGAAGAGGAGAAGTCCAAGGACAACAGTGGTGAAAAGACAGACACCAAAGGGTAACCCAGTACTAATTGAATCTCTTACGAGTTAAATGTGGTTAAGTTTCAGATAACCTAGCCAAATTAATATATTCTAAGAATGATGATACAACTAAGGAATTTTTGGTATCATATATTCAGAAAGCATCTACATCAACCATCAGCTCTTGATGCTAGACTTTACAAAATGAATTACTATACCAAATCCTAGCTCTCAAAATTTAATGAGAACTAAATGAACAAAAAATAGACAGATGTTTTCTGCCACTGTAATATTTGTTTTGTTGTATATAGTAATAAATGTTAGTTTAGTCAAAGTGCATTTAAACTAAAATTGTGCCACTTTTATATTTTGCCTTTTGAACAGAACCAAATCGGAACAGCTCAGCAATCCTTGAATTAGAGAGCCTCACACCAATTTCAGGAAAAAGTTTAAATTGGGAAAATATTGGGAGGAAAAAAAAATACAGGTTTCTTTTCAAAAGAGACTGCTGACTTCATTTTGTACTACTTGGCATGGACCGTATTTATTTTCAAAATGGCTTTTTTTTGGTTGTTGGCAAGTTGTATTGTGAGTTTTTCTAATTATGATGCAAAATTTCTTTCTCCACCATGCTTTATGTGATAGTATTTAAAATTGATGTGAGTTATTATGTTATGTCTAAAAACTGATCTATTAAAGAAGTAATTTGCCTTTCTGAGCTGATTTTCCATCTTTTGTAATTATCTTTATTAAAAAACAAATTGTACTTGGGTTGTCTTTCGTTTTTCATTGTAATATGTTGTCAAATTTGGGTAGACAGGGTAGAGTACAAGGGTTACATAGAATTTGTATATTGGGTTTCATTGGGGGTGATGAGATTGATTGCAGTTGGTTTGAAAATTTTTTGGGTATCTTATTGAGTTCATATACCTCAAATTGAACTGACCATAGTATGATATAGAAGTACCTGTATTATTGATTTTAATGAATCCCCTAGAAATCATTATTCAAATATAGTAGAACTTTTTTTAACTTAGTATTCATATTGTAAAAGTATCAGTACCTACTCTACTTTACTTGATAAGCTTTCATAGATAAATTACTTAACCTCTCTTATCTGATCTTCAGATAACTCTCTAAGATGTCCCAATTCAGTTAAATATGATATAAGATAATCCTAGATGAAGCTAGTTGTTACACCAAAGAAATAAACCATTCATGTATATCCATATGTCATAATGAACCGTGTAAAATATACTCTACGTGAGTAGATTTATTTTTTGCTTTGTTTATTGGATTTTCAGTGTAAGTTTAAATTAGAAGTATTTTATCTCCTGCACACAACACTAAAAACATTTGAAAGTGAACAGACCTCTAAATCCATCACCTAACTTTTTTAGAATTAGAACAAAAATATGTAGAGTCAGTATAAAGGGGAAAAAAGAATATAAATGGAATTTTTCTAATCTTTCACATTATTGCTAAGGCTGCTAGTAATATTTCTAATTTAATTGAGTATTAAGATTAGAGATTTATTTAATGCTGAAATCTTCTGTAGTAAACCATTTTGATTTGTGATTCTTTACCCTATTATTGACATTCGAAAGAAATGTTGTGAATTTAGTCATTTTATTTTGTATAGTTTACAGTCATCTAGAACACTGTCTTCAGTAATTTAAGTTTTTTTCTAATGCTTCAGAGATTTGGTTTAATAACTTTGGTTTATAGTTCAGGTAGTAAATTTAAGTTGTTTATGAAAGTAATAACAAACTGGACAATAAAACATTGAGTTGGAAGAATTATTTCTGAGGCTTATCATTAATAAATTGGTGGATACCTGGAAGTATTAGAAAATGAGAAATATTATCAAAGGGTAAGGGGAGCTAAATTTAATTATTTTTAAGAGCTACAATTTAAAGGTTTGTGTCTTTTTGGCAAACTCCACTAAGTTGTTTTCTTCCTGTTTTTTTTTTTAATCTAGTTTAAATTAAGAATTAAGATTATGGAATGTAAAGCCACCTAATGAATAGTCTAACCTCAGTTCTTGAGGTCTATGAATTTAATATTTTTGTAACTATTTTAGTATGGTTGGTTTTCTTTGTAATCTTGCACATTTTATTTTATAAATTTAAAAAAGTGAGAAGGAATCTGTAGACTTCACTGGAATACTAAAGGGAGATCCTTGAGATACACAAAAAGTTTAAAAACCCTAGTCTAAAATGAATTTTTTCTGTGTCAGTGTTCAGTATGTATCATATTAGCCAAACAGTTTTAATTACCCTTCTCTGCCATCCCTCAACTGGCTTCATTGTCTAGCCTATTTTTCCCAGGATTCTTTAGTTTCCTATTCTTCTTAGTCCTGTTTTTGCTTTCATTTCTTGAATTCCCAACACAGCTCCACAAACCCTTGCCAGGGAGGGAAGATTTGGTCAGTAGGTGGTCTGCTCTGTATTGTAATAATTATTTAATAAATTCTTGGTGAAATCAGTTATCAGTGAGAAAACAGCCTAATAACATGAGTTTGTCAAAATTGTGAAATTGTATTTGAAATATAGATGCCATTCATGACACATTGACTTAGTGACTTTGCTTTACTTAAAGTTCTGCCCCAAGCTACATCCTGTGTATGACTTCTCTTTCTGGCAACAAGTAAATCAAGGTCAGACTTTTTTTTTTTAGGTTCCTAGAGTTGGTCAATTTTTCATTTTTTGGTCTTCTGGGGAGACTTTTCAAGTCTCAAATTTTATGTATGTACCCAGTTTTATTTTTCTTAGCTATGAAAAAATTTTACCTATTGGGAACTGTTCATAATTTTGATAGAATAGTCTTGTGATTTCAACCAATACAGATCACAACTCATCCACATTTAATCATCCTGTGAGACGCTTGTTCCCGCTTTCCATTAAGTCTCTGTACTCATCATTTTAGGAATCTTTGAGATTTCTGGACATTGCATTTAAACAAATAAACCATACAAACATAGCACTGATTACACTGATTTGGATACATATATAGCTCATTTCTGATAATCTCTCTAATAATCTTTTATGCTCCTCCCCCTATATAATTCTTTATAAGTTTTTGTGAAATGGAGATGTGTTACATAGATCACAGAGGAGAAATCTTAAAGCATTAAAATGGATTGTCATCAAAAAAAGGTCAGAAACAAAATCTGTCCAAATTTTATTTCTTAATGTCATGATGTGAGGGAGATAAGGAGATAGTGCGGGACCTATATTTTATTTCTATTTCTATTTGTGTTATTAGGGCTACTGCCTTGGGAGTACTACATGTTGAAAAACAGCTGTGGGATACAAATCAGGGAAAGTTGGTGGGATTTAGCAAGAAATTAAAGTTTATACGAGCTCTGGAATTCACATATGGAAAAATATTGAAAATGAACAATTTACAAACAGATGTTTGTCTTGATTGTTAAAAACCAAGGCAGTTTATTGGATTGTATATATTTTTAGGGATTTTGGGAAAAAGTCACAAGGGAATAATGGAAATAACATGGAATGCATTCATTGTCAAAAACAGCTGTAATGTGAGCAGAACTGTAGAAAGAAAATATTCGTTTCCATGCAATTGTCTTTTCCTTTTTTTACCACAAGATGTCAGCTTTCTCTCTGTTCAGTTGTCTTAAAATAAATACAGAATGTCTGTCTCCTTACCATATGTATTACTATTTAAGGTTCCATAGTAATTCATATTATTGCAAAAAAAGAATTGCACTAATTAGGAAGTTAAGCTGTGTTTTTTACTATCTGCATTTTGAAAAAGGATGATATGAAGAGAGTAGAAATGTATGTATTGGTCTTGATTTCGAGTAAAATATGATATTAACTACAAAAATTTGTATCCAGGTTTTTTAAAAAAATGTATTATAATTCAGAGATGTAAGATTGACTTCTCATCTTCATTCTCTGTAAAACTAGATTTTATTGACTCAGTCACCAAACATTTACTAAACAAGTACTACATTCTGCCAGTGGGGTACAAAAGCAAAAAAAGAAATACTCTTTTGCATTATTTTTTTTAAATTTTATCACTTAGCTTGATAATATCAGGAAAGTAGAAATTGAAATTGTGTTTTTCTCCCAATCCACATTGTTGAATCTTACCATCTTGATAATACCTGGAGCCTGCATCTTAGGACCTCATACTACTATGTAACTACACTTTGCCTCCATACAATTAAACATTGTGTCCAAAGACAGGCTGAGGTAATACCCTGTTGTGCAATGTGAGCATAGTCTTTAGAGTCAAAAGATCAGGCTTCAAATCCCAAATCTCCATTTAATACAAATTAGACTTTGGGCAGGTTGTTTTTAACATTTCTGAGCTTCGACTTCTTGATCTATAAAATGAAAAAGTTTAATTAAACTAGAGATTTGATGGACAGTGTTCCCAAGTGGATCCAAACCAGATAAATATGTAATTAGAAAATATTTTTCAAAATAAATAGAAATATAATAGAATATAATTTATGTTAATGTGTGGTTTTTTTTTAATTTAATTTACATACAGCCCTAATTCAGTCTCATTACCTAATCAATCAACTTTCTGCTAGACATTCTCATGTAGCTATCCCAAAGTCATCACAAACTCAATATGTTCTAAATGGAATTTTCTTCCTCTACAACTTTAATCTCCAAGAAATTTTCTAATTTCTAGTAATATATTTAAACATATATATATATGTGTGTGTATATATATATGTACATATATATATATATTAAAGGAAGAAGGCAAAAATTAGCAAAACTAACCATTACATTTAAAAAGTTATTTATGTATTTATTCTATTTCACACACCTTTGCAGATGGAGAGGAGGTGGTTTCTTTTCACATCTCTTTAGAGCCAGGTTTGTTATTGATACTTTTGCAACTATTAGGTTAGACTGTTCAGGAGCTTCTATGCAACTTTGCCAAACCATGAAATGCTTATGAAATTGCTACTGCAGCATGTCCATATGAAGGTTGCTATTGTGTTATTTCATTGCAGCAGATGCTGCTACTGGTGGATTCTGCTAATATTTCTAACCTTTGATTTACATTAGTAAAATAGATGATTCTATTCATGTAGGATCCACCTCAAATTCTCCCTACAATAGGTACTTTAAAAGTACCTAAAATGTCTAAATTCACATGGTTACCAGGATACCCCTTCTTAAAATACTTGTTCATCTAAAACAACAAAAAAGATACCATATGATCAAAGAAACAGTGTCCTGGTGTAAGAAGGCAGACAGCTGCCCTTTCATCTGCCTGCTTATAACCATAAGGAAAAATCTTGAGAACTGGTTAAATCACACCTTTTATATACACACTGAATTCTGACCCAACAGTTTTAAAGTCACAAGTTCTTCTGGCTTCAAAATTAGAAAAAATCGTGCAATACAAGTCCTGAAAAGAAGCTACTCCAAAGTTTCCATATAGTTGGGTTGGAAGCAGATAGTCTCATCTCAGTCCACTATCCTTGTTTGTTTTATTTTTGATTTGGAAAAGTTATGATAGTGTTTCTAAAAAAAACCATGTCAATATAAAGTAATTATTAAATAAAAATTAAAAAAAAACACCAAAATATTGTCAATGAAGCTTTTTTTTTAAAAAAAATTCCCCCCACCCCACCAAAGGAGATTTGTGTTTTCAGTCTTCTTTTTCTATTCTTTGTATATAGGGAAATGTTCATTTGTCTATGTTTCCTAGGTTTGTAATAATGGTCTGTCTTCTGTTCCTAATAAAAAATTTCTGGTTTTCTTAGAAATTTGCATTTATATGACACTTTAAAATTTGCAAAGCACTTAATGTACATTATTTAATCCTCATAGCAATCTTGTAAGTTATTTATTGCTTTTATCCTCCTTTTAAAGATGGGTTCACATAGGTATCAGAAGAAATGTTCA
The DNA here is from genome assembly GCF_016432865.1 of Antechinus flavipes. NCBI lineage: Eukaryota > Metazoa > Chordata > Mammalia > Dasyuromorphia > Dasyuridae > Antechinus > Antechinus flavipes. The sequence continues at coordinate 292,958,571 of NC_067401.1, read as the reverse complement.
AACCCAATTTTCCTGACTTCAGCTCTAACCCTCTATCCACTTTGCCATTCTACTACAGTGACGTATGAACAGAAGCCATCTGGCTTTTTTACATTTTACAAGTAAGGAAATAGGCCCAGAAAGATTGTCATTTTCCCAAGGCCACATAGTGTTAGAGGCAAAATTTGAACTTAGGTCCTTTCAATAAGTACCATGTATATTTTCAGTAAGTATACTTACTTACTGTGAGTAAAACTCTTAATTCAGATTTTGAAGAACTGAAACACATGCTCATTACTTTCAGTACTGGGGATAAATTTAAAAGTTAATGAACTAAGGAGAGAAAAACTGGGAGAACAGTGATATCCTATTTCACCTTTAGAAGTTAAACATTTTGACTCTGTCTTTCTGCAAGAAGATATGTTACAACTCAGGAGGACTCCTTAAAATTATACTAATGAAAATTCCAAAGGCTTAATTGGGAAATAATTTGGAACCTCAGAGGCAAAGAGTGCTTTTCAAGAGGCATTTGTTTTAGGAGCTTCAAGTCCAATTCAGGGTAACAGTATTAGGGAGTAGAGTGGCTTCTATCTGGCATCTGGCGTCAGTCCCAGTCATAAGTATAACTGAAACAGATAAGCCTTGTCTTTGTTTCCTCCTGTCTCCTTTCACACTGCTTTCCCACCATTCCACCATCTTGAATCCTTTCCATTAAAGATCTTGATCTCCCCTGAACTGAGATCAATGAGTATAATTATTAAGATGTTATTTATTGTGAGTTAATAATTCTGACAGCTGATACTTGGCTGTCCACAGTAAATGGAATTTTCAGGGTTTTTTAGAATTTAATTTATATTTTTAATATTTTAAAAAGAATTTAACTTAGATTTTAAAATTTGATCCAAATGCCAGTCCTGCCAAATAGAGAATATAAGTAGTAGTATATTGCTTTGCAGATAAAGAAGTTGATGTTGAGTGACTTTCAAACAACTAATAATAGGGTTAGCTAGGTGACACAGTGCCTAGAATACTGAACTTGGAGTCAGGAAGATCTTAGATTGAATCCTACCTTCATTAGTACTAAGTGTGATGTAATACCTATGTGATCCTGAGTAAGTCAACATGTGTCTCAGTTTCTTCATCCATAAAGTGAGGATAATAGCCCCCACTTTCCAAGGTTGTATTATATCCTTGCACATGTCTATCACACAATACATAAGTGTATTATTACTTGTCTACTTACAAAATCAGCCGTGTCTATGATTTACCTTATAACTAATAATTTGCCTATTAGGCTCAAGAAATTCAACAGAATTTTGCTTTTATTGAAAAAACTCTATTTGCTATTCCTCATATTCAAAGATTATTCTGCTTATTATGTGTTAGGTACTGTCCTAAAAACTGGGAATATCAAGAAAATAAAAATAGTCTCTGTCTTCATAGAATTTACATTCTAATGGGTGAGATAATATGTTAATAATTAGGTACATACAAGAGATATACATACTAGATGGAAAATAATCTCAAAAGTAAAGAGTACTAGTAGATGGGAGAACCAGGAAAGGCTGCCTACAGAAAGTGAGTTTTGAGCCAATGCTTAAGGAAACTTAGGGAGAGCATTTAAGGCACATAGGACAACCAGTATAAGGTCATGGAGTCAGGAGGTAAGAGTATCATGTTCAAGTAAGTGTACCTGGCTTATAGGATTCATAGATGGAAGCAAAATAGGAAAAGGAAGTTGTGATGAGTTTTCAATTCCAGAAGAATAGGAAGTAATAGGGAGCCACTAGAGTTTATTGATATGGTTGGCTGTGGAGAAACTGGGGCAGGGGAGAAAAGAAATATATAATGTGAGGGAATCTGCAATTGCGGGGTGGGGGAATTACTTTAGCAACTGAGAGGTTAGACCCCAATCTAAGGAATCCAATTAGAAGGCTGCTGAATGAATGAGCATTTATTATGTTCCAAGCGTAGTGCTCAGAACTGGGCATACACACCCCCCTAAAAGAAAAAAAGACAATCCCTGTTCTCAAAGTTATTGATCATAATATAAAATAAAATGGGGTATTGAATTTCAATTTCATACAAGTCCTAGCATTCTCTGTACTTCCATTTTCTCATTTATTAAGATGAAATAATAAATCCATTATATTCCTGTACCATAATTTGTTTTACAATTTTCCAATTAATTCCCACCATAATTTGTTTCCATGTCTTTGCTGTAACAAAAAAGTGCTTCTATGTGAAATAATTGAAAAGGTCTCATGCTGCACAGTGTACAGTGCCAAAGCAAATGGCCATTTTTCTTTCACGTCATTTTCACTGATCAAATCTATTTGTTTCTGACACCAAACCATTTGACAATACCAGGGACTTGGACTAAGGCTATAGTTAAAGTGAGCAATAATGATGACCTGAACTTGGATGTAATCAGATAAAAGATGTTTACAGTAAATTTTGGGAAGTTAGGATGCCTTTTATATGGCTGTCCTTCAAGTAATTGAAGATATTCCCAACTTCCATGCCTGCTGAAAGTTTTTTCTAGGCTAAATATTACAAATTCAATCAATCCGTCCTTGTGGCATCTGATCCCCTGACCCAGTATTTTGGGAACTTTAATCCAACACTCCAGCTTCTCAGTGTTCCTCCTAAAATTTGGAATGACCATTGATTAGGGAGTGGTAAAGATAAGGAAGGTGACAAAGATAATAAGGATCTGAACACAGGATAGCTAACTAATACAGACAGACGGTAAAGTCAAAACAATCAATTTTAAGAGAAAATATGTTAAGTCTGACAGATAAGTTGAGTTTGAATTTCATGGTAAAATATCCATGTGAACACATATCCTAAACACAGCTAGACAGAAGCGGGCCTAGAGCTGTAAGAGAAGTCCAATTATAGATAATGTTTTGGGAATCACCAGCACAGAAGTGGGAAAGGAAGTCAGCAATTGCTAAGGAGCAATAGAGGAGTAAGATAGAAAATGATTCATGCAATGGAAAGAAAAAATGCAATGAGAGATATAGGAGAACTAGACATATATGGTACTTCAAAGCCAAAGAGTTAATCAAGTAAGAGAAGATAGTCAGCAGAATCAGAAGTAGCATGGTATCACTGACTCTGAAACCAAAGGACTCTTGTTCAAATCCTGCCTTTGATGCTGTTTACTAACTATGATCCAACTTGGTCATGGGCAAAGTTTCTTCATATATAAATTGATGCAATTGGACTAAACATCTGAGAGTCCTTGCAGCAATAAATCTGAGCTTATGAACATGCCTGAAAAAAGAAGCACTAAACCTGGAGATTAGGAATCACTAGCTATCTTTGAGAGAATAGCTTCAAAAAAAAAAATTAGAATGGAGAAATGAGTTGCCACGGGGTTGATGCATTGGAGTATTAGGAACAGGGGTAAAACTTCAAGAATATGTGCAAAGAATGGGAAGAAATCATAGTTCTATAAGGAAAAAAGGTCAAAGAAAATGTTTATTTGTTTCCTTTGAAGGTTTGGGAAATCTGAGCCAAGTTGCAGGCAAATAGAATGAAGCCAATTAAAATGAAAGAGCAAATCCAAAAGAAAGAACAGTCTAACAGCAAGGTTTTGAATGTGGGACTCAGAAGGAAATAATGTTGACACAGAATAATAAAGTCAAAATGAAGAGTTCGGCAAGAAAAATACAAAGGAAACAAAACATAACTATTACTAGACGGAAGGGGAGAAAAGTGAAGCAAAAGGACAGGAAAAAGCTAAGAAAGGATAAAAAGGACATTTGTACGTGCATTTCAAAGACCAGAAAAATAAAGTGTGCCCATCAGCTAGGGAAATGAATATTTGAATGTAATAGGATATTATTAAGTTATAACAAAGTATGGAAAGGATGTATTTTGAAAAATTGTTCATTGCATTCATCACAGTTGCTTTTCGTTATAGTGGCATAGTTATATATAAATTATCCTGCTAATTCTGTGTCATTCCACTGTGTCAGTTCATATAAGTAGCACACACGCACACACACACAAACCTGATAGAGAAACTGAGGCACAAAGTTTTAAGCATGATCAATTTATTAGTATGGATAGCCAATACCAATAAATTGGATCCAAGGCCCCTTAGTAGTCAAGAATGAACCTGACAGCAATTCTTTTATAGCATTTACAAAGTAATGATAGAAAGGTATTTCATTCCTGATTTGTTGGTGCTGCTTACATCAGTTCCTCACCAAGTAGACCAACATTCCCTGACTACAATCTTTTGGAAAGTTCCATATTAGGCAAACATCCTATTACCAGATTGACTCTTCTTTCACCTTGGTCAGCAAAAGTTCACATATTAGAATTTTTGTGTTTGGACTCTAACCTAACAGGAACAGGGAAATTAAACTCCTAGAAATTTTTCTAATAAGGCCTATACAGTTAAGTCTGAATTTGATTCACAAATATTGATTCTGATTAGATACATTGATTAAATTCAATTCTCAATAATTAATCATGGAATATAAAATTCAAAGTTTACAATAGACAAATGAAGTTACAGGTTTTAAAGAGCTCAAAGACATAGAGAGGATCAACTAATATATAGTGGATTGATCATAATAAATTAAAAATAATATAAAATAAAAGGGGGTATTGAATTTCAATTTCATACAAGTCCTAGCATTCTCTATACCTCTCCATTTTCTTACTTATTAAGATGAAATAATTATCCATTATATTCCTATGCCATAATTTGTTTCACAATTTTTCAATTAATGCCCACCATGGTTTGTTTCCAAGTCCTTGCTACAACAAAAAGTACTTCTACAATATTTTATACCTATTTATTTACTTCAGATTATTGTGGATCCTTTCATTCTGAAGTCTTATTAGTGTATTATGATTTATTGAAGATTTAACTAATCTAAAAATCTGTGTTCTGGAAAAGGACCATATAATGACATTGAGTGACATAGTGTTGAGTGCTGAACCTCAAGTCAGAAGAGCTAAGTTCAAATCTTACCTCAGACACTTACTTGCTGTACAATATAGGGTAAAGTCAATTAACCTTGATCTGAGGCAGATCAAGATTTCCTCTCCTGCAAAATGGATATAATAATAGCCCCAACCTCCCAGGATTCTTGTGAAGAAAAAATAAATTAATAAGTAAAAATGCTTTGCAAACCTTAAAGCACTGTATAAATGCCACTATTACTAGAATGTAAATCCAAGGTCCCCGTTTAGAACTCTGGATACAAGCACATTTAAAAAAAAATGACTTTGTTTTTCAAAACTCGTTACCCACAGAATTTAGAGTATAATGGAACTTGACATGGGAGTGAAAGGGAGATTTCGGGTATGAGAATATGAACTTCCTCTGGAAAGCAGCTGCAAGCCTCTGGATTCCAAGACTTTTAAGCAATTATGCATTGTATTTATAAACTCATTCCAGGTGGACAGTTTATGTGCTGAAGCTAGAGTTGGCTTGAAAGCACTTTGAAATAGAGCTCAAGAGAATAGGGGTGGGGAAAGGACTGTTTTTTCCCCCTTTAATACAGATAATATGAGTTGCTTAAAATTTTTTTTCCCTTTTAAATCCCCAGCACCTATCACAGTTCATAGCTCATAGTATATTCTTTATAAATGCTTGTTAGTTGATTGACTAATGACATGAAACAAAGAATATAAATTGTTCCTTGCTGCCTGCTACAGCGGAAGAGAGGAAGTAATTCAACCATGAGGCAGAAAGCTTTACAGTTTCCAATTGCTTTCGAATTTCTTGATCTCCATATCAAGGAGACAAAAAGAAGTTTGGCCCAAAATTCAGTTGAGTGATCTGTATGACCTTGTACCATTCACTTGACTTCTGATTATCAATTTCTTTATTTTGAAAAATTTAGCCTACACTGATTTCTTTTTCCTTCTCTGTTATTTATATCTCCTAGTATAGAGTTCTTTGAGAACCATGTCCTATTTGTATGTTATCTATTGTATAGTCTTGGTGCTGAGCATATACTGGGGAATCAATAAAACTTTATTGATTGGCCATCAGTTATGGTGTAGGAAAATCACGAGTTAAGCTGATAAGTACTGAATTTAATGTTGTCTGCTATTACTACTACTATTACTACATCACTAATTATTTGCATCATCATTGTTGTTTGTCCTTTGTTTTAGAAGATGATCAATGACATTGTGGGTGATACCTTGATTTGGGCAGTAATTAAATTTAAATAAGGCAAATTGCACAACTTGTGCTTATGCCCCATGATAATAATAACTAATATTTATATAGTGCTTTAAGGTTTACAAAATACTTTGTTTATAGAATCTCAGTTAATCCTTGTACCAACTCCATGAAATGGGTACCATTATCATTCTAACTTTACAGGTGAAAAAACAGAAGCTGGCCATGGTTAGATGTCTTACCTAGTCATACAATCCTAAGTGTCTAAGGCTAGATATGAACTCTGATCTTCCTGAATACGAGTCCTGTACCCTATTTATTATGTTACCAAATTTCCCCAAGATCACATAGTATTAG